>NC_135251.1:0-300000 GCF_964204865.1 Styela clava | reverse complement strand
TTCAGTGCTGAACCCATGGGCTTATATTCTAACTTGTCCACTGCTGCAAGAACCAATTGTCTTTCTTTTAAAGCAAGATTTGTTCCTTTGAGAAGTTTACACGCCAGTACAGTGTCCGGTAACTCCATGCCAAATTTTCTCATTTTGGTGTTCACTATGTCAAATCTTGATAAGTAATCTCTGATGTTTTCATTTTCCAGTCTTACTAAATTCTCAAATTCCGTGTATGTTTCATACGTTCTATCAGAAGTCTCTCTCTCAAAAACACCATCTAATTTTACAAGCAATGTTTGCATTCCATCATCTCTGTTCAATTCCTCAGAGCTTATTTCTAGAGCAACTTCTCTAGCTTTTCCACATAAGCTCAATGTCACTGCTAAAGCTTGCTTTTTCTTGTCAAGGTCTGTAATTAATCTCCACATAGAGATCTCATTCTTCCATTGATCGTATGGCTTCTCTCCCATCAACAAAGGAGGATTCTTGTATACTTGAGAAGTCATTGCACATCCTCTGCTACCATTTGTTAAAGCGACTCCAAAGTATATTTAATAAATGTCTTAATTATACAGCGAATAAATGTCCAAAGCAATAACCAAAGTAACACATACAGACATAAACACCACCAACCGAGCTGTGCTCCAGACTACTCAGTGCACATGGCCAAATCACCTTCACAGGTGGTTGGTCATGATCAGTCACCTGAAACTGATGACATCAAAGGTCATGCTCAACCATCTGGGAAAATGCTAGTTGCCAGAAATACAGCTAACATTTAGAACCTCGCCACCGATGAACGTATAATAACTCACGAATTCACAATTCCGTGCAAAGTACAAGAATAAAATAATTATCGTGTTTATCGTGGCACAAATTTATTATTTAGAAAGAATAAAAACCGACTTAAGGGCGTTTACGGCCTAAATAACACGCTGATGAAAACATGGGCGATTTTAGCAGAAGGCAATTGCACGCTTTTTCAGTTTTTACATTTCCGTGCGGGTACAAAAATAAAATAATTATCATTGTTCCCGCAGCACAAATTTGTGATTTAAAGAGAATAAACACCAATGTAAAGGGCGTTCACGGCATGAATAACGTGCCGCGTTGATGAAAACAAACGGCGATTTTAGCAGAAGGCAATTGCACGTGTTATCGGCAACTTTTTCACTTTTCAGAAAATTCAAAAGGGGGGGTTTCGACACCGAAAACCCCCCCTGGCTGCGCCACTGGTTGCAAATCCTAATCTAATCTACAAAACATTTTCGAGTATAGTGTTCCGCTTACTAATATTAATTAGCTCTTGAGCTGACTGTTCAAAATGACCATCTATGCCTTTTTAATTTGCCAGTTTATTGTTAGAATACAAACATGACCTAGGCGCGCCATTCATATTAATGCTAAAATGACCAACAGAGGAGAAATTTTCCACCCGTCTTATTGGAGAGCTTTATATAAAAACCCTCTCTTTGGGTGCCAGAAATAGGCATCGTCTTATTTGGCAGGTCGAATTACTAGCTGGAAAATAGGGTAGCTGTTTTGTTGTTTAAAGGGAATAAGCAAATCACAAAGCTAAAAACAAATATTTCAACTCAGAAACAGATGTGAGAGTGTGTGACACCTTATTTGTAGCAACAAAACTTTTTGAAAACCTCTTGCTCATGACAAAGAGAGCACACATGCAAAAGATTCCGATTTAAGATTTGACCCGTCAATCCATTTAGTGTGGACAAATCAACACTCAAATTGTTTCCCATCAAGCATAAAATCCTAATCCGACAGTTTATGTTGACAGTTCTGACAAAGCTGATCTTAACAAATTATGCAAGAACTCAAAGTTCCCAATGTCCCACTAAACTGTTACATAAATGGGATTCTTTATTGTGGGAATTTTTCAATACTTTATGTTTATGGAAAAACAAAATTTTTTGTTTGGCCTAGCTAGATGTCTGAAGTTGGTTATATGGCCCACCGGCAAAAAATGTTGCACACCCCCTGTAATATTCCAACATCTCAATGGTTCAGCACTTCCTCATAATTACAAGCATTTAACTCAGCCCAATGCTATCTAATACTATTAATATGGATGACTTACTATGCTGAGTTCGCTTTGCAAATTGTTCAGTTACTTCTTTATCTGATTGTTCTGCTTCTTCTTCAGACAGTGGGAGTTCACTTCTGAAGATAAAAATGGAGAATGCGAACGCATTGATTTTGATCCATTGGTTAAAATAACAGACCCTATTACTCTGTGATAGATAATAAGTTCAACACTTCAACCACTAGGCCAGAGGTTCCCACGACGCGAAAATTAACAGAATTGTGTTAAACATAGCTGATATATGATTGAATTTTTTACATATTTTATTTATTATAAATGTTTTATTATTTCTCATTTTAAATGATGTGTATATGAAGATATATTCTTATCAACAAGCAAAGCTGAGCAATTTGTCGACTTGACATCAGATTTTAATGACTTATATGAATTTTGCACCTGTTCGGAATGGCCACAAGTGCAACCTCCTATCTCTGCAAAATTGAGTTTTCAGCAGTGGTGTCAATCAAAACAAAATACCGGTTACGTTTGGATATAGATAGAGAAATGCATGTGCATTTTAAGTATAACATCTCGCTTTAAAAAGATGTGTTCAGAGCAACTGCCGCACACCTCTCATTAAATAAATAAGTTTGAATGTTTTTAATGGCATGCTCTTTTCTTCAGGCGCACATATTGACAAACTTTAAAAAGCATAAAATGCACATTAACGATCACAAAATTCAGTTTTATCCAAAGGCAGGAAGTTTCATGTACGTGTACCACGATATTTTCCCTGATAATTTAGCGCCGTACGAACATAAAGTTTGAGAACCGCTGCACTAAGCCATTACTGTCCTTGACAATTGGAAAATCATACCAATTTAAAGTACTGTTATATCTAACCTGGGGCCTCTTATTTCTTGTAAAGTCTCCACATTTTCTCCAGTATTCTCAAAACTGTCATATGGTGATACTGAAAAAGAATAATAAATAATTATCAAAAGATTATAGTATTTAGGAATCCGTTTTGAGCTATGTAACATCGTTTATCAGAAACTATGATAGAACTTCCTATTTTACCCGGAAAAGAAAGGTAAATCAATAATGCGGCTTATACAGTGAACCATGGCCTCTCATCCGTTTACCAGTGCATGATTGGGAATGTGATTAATTAGCTAGTTATTTGTTTCAGATACATGAACTTGATGGTGAAGGAAGCTCAATCAACCAGTGGGTACATGAACCACTATTTGACGACATGAAATTCAGCAAACCTCTCGCACTCAATTATCCCCAAGATCCGAAACTGTGAACCGAGCAAGATAATCAGATTGGTATGCCAAGCATCCATCCATAACAATGCTCTGCAACCAAATGTAACAACTTGGAGACAATTTATATTTTTCCATGAAATTAATTTTGAATATCCCAGATTTATATTCAATCATATCAGACTGAAAATTTGTTCAATATTTCCATATTTATATTAAACAATTAAAATATAAAATCTGTTTGAAGAATCACAACAGGCTATATAACATGTTGCAAGATGCTGTTGAAGGATATGCCAGATTCAGCAGCAATGAAAATATATTCATTTAACATTAAATCCCCCAAAAAATGAAAAATACTTGATGACCATAACTAAAATACTTGATGACCATTACGTACGTACTCATCATACCATAGCACCACTCAATTTGAATAACATATTTATAACTTACCAAATTCAGCTTTTGAAGTTGTGGTCGGAAGTTGTTTAGAAAAAACATTAGTTGTAGCATCTGCTGACTTGCTTTGACTTTTGAGTGTTCTATCCAACAGTTGCATACCCAACCTAATTTCTAGTACCTGTAATGAATAAAATTTTTATACGAGATTAGCACTAAGGACGCAGAGCAATATTTAAACGAACAACGGTATCTAATGATTTCAGTGCTAAAATTGAATGCATTTTCCCATAAAACCATACTATATAAAAGTGCTGCTTATTTTATTAAGAATTCTTCGATTTATTGAAAAACTTTCAAAATTTGCATACTTTATCTTATCTTTGATAACTCACTAAACTGACAGTCTAGTGACTTGGTAGTTCATTAAAATAAGAATTATTGTGAAAAATTGGTAAATTCATTTCAAATTTAGACTTTTGCTTAGCGAACACAAATGAATCTAGATACAAAACCTTGATATTGTAAAATTTTTGTTATTGATTTCATTTGATAAAAAAATTAAAATTAATCTTCTATGCAGTAGAGCAAGATGAATGATAAATTTTGGGAACTAAAAAAATGTACTATGAAATTGTTCTTTTTAACAAAACACAAATAAACCTAAATAAAAAATAGCAAATATTGAATATGTACGACACAATCACATTGACTGCGAGGACATTATATTTTAATATAAATACAATACACTTTGGTGAAACTTAGAAGTGTTCAGTCCAGCATGAACAATTTAGACTTGCAGTTTATTTCATATTTCACTCAAATTGTTGGTTTTATGTCTGTCCCATATTTTATATTTAGTTTATCGCAGAAAGAATTTCAAACCTCAGATCCAATTTCATTCAATTGATTCTGCAATATTTCTTTATCTTTATCTGCTATTTTCCATTCTTGCAACCACAAATTCTTTGTAACATTAGGAAGCAGATTTGCAACTGCAACAATTTCTACATGGTTAGCAGTTCGATTTTCATTCAGTAACAAGTGATCAATCTGTTGAAATAAACAAATACAAAGAACAATCTGATATGGATAAAATATATAACAGTCATATTCATCATAGTTTTGCCAAACCCATATTATTCATATTACACAGAAATGCATTGTAACATTAAATACAGCCTGGTGCTAGAAGTTGGGAGTTTTCATCAAGGGAGAAACGATAGTTATCAAAATTCAATGTTTTCGTTGTGTAGCATTTTTTGTGGTGAAATCAATTGTAATTCATAAATTGCTAACATTTGTAATCATCAAACAAAATTGTAAAATAATTGTTAACTCAGAGCAACACAGTCAAAATTGTAATTTCATAATCAGACAAGCTCTTGTGACATTAAAAAACTAGCTGGGTTTCAGAAGTCAAAGGTTGTTTTGGAAGGTAATTTCTTAATTCTATACAAAAGACTAAAAGATGAAGTTTGTCACAAGGTTTGTTGTGGAAAGGTATGCTTAATTTATGCTTAACTAACTATTTATGCCTAACTGGCCTGTCTCATTAGAATTTGCTTAAATACAAAATACAACTGCTCACCAGGGTACCGGCAGCTGATTAGATTAGGTACGAGTTTGAGTTTTTAAGGATGCATAAGGTAGGATATGCGAAGCGCAGGCGTGTATAAAATGTTAACCAATTAATTTACCCATTTGATAAGAAGAGATTATGAAACATGAACCTCTTACTGTCATTGTGCTTGAGTAAAAGATGAGTACCATAACTCATGTGTGTGAAATATTTAAGATTAATGATTCGAATCAATAAATTGAATATTCAACAAAATGCAGGTAATAATAAATACTATAATAAAATATACTATAATATGAAACAGTTATTCAGGGGTTTCGAAACAAGCAGTTAAGGAAATGTTTGACAACAATTGTAGAGGTGTAACCATTCAAAATAAAGGTAATTGTAGTGCACAAAATATGACATTTATAAACACTAACTAACTGGTTTGATATTAAGGTTTATTGTACATATATGGCTTGGAAATTATTGTTTTGAATGCAATACTGCATCCAATAATATATAGGTGATATCCTCAGAACACTCCTATCTATCCCATAAAATATGTCCATGCAATGGTACCAATTAGCAGAGAAATACATTATAAAAATAAATATAGAATGAGATTTAACAAAGAATGACTATTCCAGGTACTGAAGACTCAATAGCTATGAATCTGGTCAATTGTTTAGCTGAAAATGCAAGAAAATGGAATACCAACGCGTCATTAACTGATGGAGATGGGGCAGCAGCGGATTGGTAAGAGGAGAGCATGAGTTTTTTATATTTTGCATTGAACGCTTCATGAGTGGTGACTGAAATAAATGTAATATTCTGTGACACAAGCTTATTGAAATGAACAATTCTATATCTGATCAGGTGAAAACTAAATGCAGACATGGAACAAATAAAACTTCCAATGTTGCAAATAAATAGAATTTTAGATTTGTTATCATTCATTATTTATTGTTTAAAATCTGTTACTTTCTGTTCCAAATTTTGATCTATTTTTTCCATTTTTACTGTTGAACACTCAAACTAGAAAGCAACTTTTGGAGATGATAGGATAACATGGGAAATACAAATTTACACGCATGGGCGTAATGTCATAGTAGTAAGAGCTTTAGATTTGACTGTGTTTGCATTCCAGATTGCACAAGTTCAAATCACTGAACACAGGGTGTGATAAAATGGGAGGCCAATGCCGAACTGAAACGCTTAAAGATTTTCAAAAAATAGTAACTCCTTTTAACAGATATGAGGGGACAATTATAGATGTCCTGGTTTAGAGTGAAAGCACATTTCCCTCGAAAACTATATACGAAAAATATATAGGTATTGAAAAAAAAGAATACTTTGCTCATTTGCCTTTCATTCAAAATCAATTGTACTTGGAACTTGGAAAAAACTAATATGCTTTAGGTACAATGTAAGACAATTTTAGGTATTTCACACAATCATAGGACAGGACTCAACAGAACCTGATTGGTCATAAGAATAGGTTATTATATGTTTCAAACAAATTTACAAATGAACAAGTAGGCCTGGAAACTAGTCTCAAAAACGATAAACTTAAAATTGTAGAGGTTTTTCATAAATTCCATCATGTAATCCAATTTTGGGTTATGAAAGTGTAAAACTATAACATATTGAAAAATCAAAATTTCCTCCAACCCTTGTTGAAACGTTAATTATGTCATTATTATTGTGGTATACCTCTGTGTTTCCCAAGGATGATTTGAAAGCTTGTAGTTGATCTGATGACAGGTTGCAGTTGCCAAGGCCCAAGTATTTAACACAGGATTGATTGGAAAGTATTTGTCCAACTGATGATAAACCCTCAACTCCCATGTTTGTGTTTTCATACAGCCCCAACTGCTTGATCTATAAAGAAACAAGAATAATTTATAAACCATAAAATCTATAAATGATTCTCTACTGAGTGAGAAATAAAAAATTATGAACTTCTCAAACTGAAAGTAGTTTTCGATACAAAATATACCATTAATATTTCATAGAAAATACTGTTGAATTTAAAAACAAAATCTGAACTACAAAACTAGACATATCAGAATTAAAATCTGTAAATTTGGAATAGTTGAATCCCATGTTAACAACTGCACGATGAATGAATGATTGAGCAATTATGAAATCCTTAAAACTCATAGAACAGAACAAAAATCAATTTTGTTATGATATCAAAACAGTCACACTTTCATGTATGAATTCCAAATTTCAAAAGTCAAAAAATGTTTTGACCTGCCTTTGCTCACTATGAAATGAAAAATTCCTAAAAAGTTTGGCATTTGCGAAAATTTTTCGCAGTTCTTGCAGGGAAGTGCACTTTTAGTTAACAAAGAAAAATTGTAAGCTCATACTATAGCTTAAAATACAAAAAATTTGAAAATAAATTGGACAAAAACTCAGCTAGTTCTGTGAAGCTTCATTGAAAATATTCCTAAAAACTTTTTTAGTTCCTGATCAAGCATATTTATTGTGCACAGCGTATTTTTATTCAAAAATTTGAGTTTAAGTAGCTTTCGCTGGTAACAATCTAATTATAATTACTCAATATCAAAATTTCTAATAGTTCATGATAATTATATAATTTATCCTTTTGCATCTTATAGGCCTACTGTTTTTTATTATTAAATTTGACAACAGTATAAACACTAATACATCATTAAATGTTGACCTAACTCTGAATGGCCTTGGGGTTGCAGGTCAAAATAATTGCATTTAATGAAGTGGTAGCACTTGGCATTAATACACAACATAGTGAAATTCATATTCAAATTTGACGAAACTTTGTCAAAATCCGCATTTTGAAAGTTGAATCACCATTGTAACTTTAAATATAGCCTGGTTGGGAGTTTTTATCAAGTGAGGATCAATAGATATGAAAATCCAACGTTTCAGTCAAGTCAAGATTTTTTGTGTTTCATATCTTGGTAGCATTTGAAATCAATAAACAGAATTGTAAATTTATTTTTACTCTGCGAAAATTTCTCGCAGCTTTTGCAGGGAAGTGCACTTGTAGTAAACAAAGAAAAATTGTAAGCTCATACTATAGCTTGAAATACAAAATGTTTGAAGTTTTGTTTTTTCACTTTAATACAAAAATCACCATTGGGTGAAATAGCGATCGGGTCGTTGCTGCAAGCCATGTCAATTGGACAAAAACTCAGCTAATTCTGTGAAGTTTCATTGAAAATATTTCTAAAAACGTTTTAGTTCCTGATCAAGCATATTCATTGTGTTCGGCGGTTTTTTATTTGGAAATTTGGGTGGATCCGTCTGGTAACCATCTAATTATTTAACACATATAAAAATTTCTATAAATGGTTCTTTACTGAGTGAGAAATAAAAAAAAACAAGCCGGTAGTCACCAAGGATCTCCGCTGATAGTTGGGGCCCGCACTTAGCTACTTACTGCCATCCATAGAAACTTGAGGATCTTTAACTGTGGCGCAATTAACTAAGTGAGCGGGTTGTTTAAAAAGTCCAATTCATTTTGAGCGCTGCACGTTTTGTAGACAAGCTTACGTGACTGATATGCGGTGACTAAAAATTGGAAAGAATCATGTTCATTAAAATCCGTAAGGCTTCTCCAGTTTATGGAGTATCAAGACCAAAGACGACTTATTGGAAAGCGTATTTTACTGTGCAGAAGGTAGCATTCTTGAAATTTCATATTTCAACATAGTTAACAAGTGAACGACGATAAGTTGGAATTTCTCAACGATCGGCGCGTTATTCGTCGTTGTCATGGAACCGAAACCTCCATCCGGGTTTTCTATCAAACGCACTATACTAGGGTGACATAATAACCCACATGAGAAATTTCATCCTGATTAATCAAAAATCACATTTGGTGTTGTTTCATTATAGAATTAACCAGAAAAATCCTTTGGCATATTGTTATATCACCAATGTCACTGAATTGTCCAGTGTTCTTAGTCGACTAGCAAAGTTGAATGATGTGCTTGGCAGTCTAAATTATTATCTGGATTTCTATCTTTTTGGTCACGAATATATGCTAACAATTTTGGCATCATAGAAAACTAAAAATCGAATTAGCTTAGTGGCTATGTCTGATAAATAATATTAACCCCAGGTTGAGAACCCCTGATATAATTCATGTCGGGTGTTTTTTGCAGCCCGCCTGAACAGTATTACAAAAAATGCTGCCTATATGTCAGAACATTTAGTAATTACCCTCCTGTACCTCACATTTGGTAATCAATCAATCTGCAGTTATTTATTTGTAAGTTATTTTGCAAATTGACAAATTCAAACATATTTTAACTGAATGTGGGGGGAGGGGGGTACCACAATGCTTGCTTGATATGTCGGCAAGTTTTGTCGGTGACAAAAGAATATAATTTAAAACAGCATTTTAGAATCTTGTGAGCAATGAGCATTTCCAAAGTTAAGATTCTGCTTTAAAAATCCTATAGCTGTTCAAAAGCACTCACCGTATTTATTCGCAAATACGCCGAGTTTGAAACTCAAAAAAAAAGTTGCCCAACTAGAGGGACCGTCTTATGTGCGCATAACTCAGATATCACCAAAAAATCGGCTCCTTCGCGCATCGAGACTTTGATCACGCAACGAAATGATATAATGCTGACTTGCCGGTAATTGCAACAGCTACAGACCATGCTTAATTCTCACGATAAAGAGCGTGAACGCACACACCACACACGCGATCGCTTGTCTAGGTGTGATTGTCTGATCATACACGTGACCGCTTGTATTTGATTAAATTTAATTGTATCTTTTGCATAAGAGCAACAGCATTGATCTACCAGCCGTGTCGTGGTCAAAACGTTATCATTTGTGCACAAGTAAAGATCAGATAGAAGTTTCAGGTAGAATAATACTCACAGCATTGATTCTTAACAATAAAACTGTAATTTCAATCTTTTTGAACAACCCTTCACGGTAACTGAAAGGTTGAAATAACATATGAATATGATGTGATAAATACTGTGCTGTACGTCCATGGGTTAGGCAACAGCTGTGTTTTCGTTTTTTTCCTGAATCAGCAAAACGGAAGGGTCAAAAATCAATCACTTTATTTCGTGGTAGCCGTTTTCTTTCTGAAGTGCCGTTATTGGGCAGGGAGTGCTTCATTGCACCGGCCACGTTTTTGTTTTTAGGATTAAGACAAATAACAGCTGGTATACAAAGTCAATTAAATAATCGGCAGACACTTTGGCATACATTATAAAATATATCAGCCCATATATGAAGCTCACACAAATCATGTTTGAGAAGACTTGCGAAAAATAGCCAAATTTATTGCCGTGTCCGCTCAGGATATCTCGACTACCTTAATATAAAATAATGATTGTAAAATATTTTCAATCAAAAATGTCCTCATGTTATACGTTTGGTACTTCAAGTCGGCGCTGATTTAATTCCTTTCATGTTGGCAGTAATTTAGTTGTGCCACAAAGTGCTGTCTTCCATTACGATAAAACAGAAAATATAATAATCGAAAATTGTTTTAATCAAAATGTGGACAGCGGCGCTAGAATGTGTGTGCCATATACAAGAAGGTAGCGAATCGCGATATTTGAATATTAAATTTGAATTGAACATCATTGACTGTAATAGATGCGTGCGCGTGTTACGATTTGTGGAAACGGCGTATATGCGAATTTTTATAAATTCACTATTTCGAAGCTGTTATTAGGGAGTCGGCTTATCCGCGTGATAGGCGTATATTCGAGAAAATACGGTACATTTGCGGAAACACTTTTTCCGTTATGAAGAGTTTGAAATCTTACACTAAACGTAGATATAGAAAGCCTTTTGCTGGTTTTAGTAAGTTTTTTGGTGGTTTTTGCATGTTTTAGCTTGATAAATGACAAGTACTAATCAGCGTGGCTAATCAATTTTGTGGCCCCTGGAACCGACAACCTTGGACCACCCTGTTCTAGACCTTACCATTGAATTTGAAATTGAAAAAATAAATCAAACTACAAAAGTTGACATATCAGAATCGATATATATTGGGTGAGCCACTCAAACACTGAGGATTCTGACCCGTGTTGTCAAATAGATCGAAAGCTTGAGCTTTATGAAATCCTCAATACTCACAAAGCAGAAAACCAACATTAAAATATTACTATGATATTAACACGGCCTATTTCAAATTATTATTACAAGTAGCTAATGGAATGCTGCTTCAATAGAGTAAAGTATCATGGCCCCTGTTTGAGTGAGTGACCATAGATTTGTATCTGGCTCCTATTCTGTTGCCCGAAAATATTGAACTTGGAAAATGTATTTTCTCTCGTCATAAACAAAATAAATAACAATAAACAAAATTGTAAAATTGTTTTTAACTCAGAGCAACATAGTCATATTACGGTAATATTTCAAAAACAGAAATGCTTTTGTTGTCCAACCTTCAATGTTGGAAATAAGTAGCTTTTTAGAATTGTTATCATTCATCATTTAATGTTTGAAATCTGTTACCTTCTGTCCCAAATTTCAATCTGAATTGCATTCAAATTTTCAGAAAAATGTGTTATATGACTCTTTTCAATGCCGTTCACTCCAAACCAGGTTATGTACAATTGTTTACTGATATCTGTTAGGAGGAAATACTATTTCCTTCTTCCTTTTTAACAGATATCAGTGAACAGTTGTACAGGGCCTAATTTAGAGTGAATGGTGTTGATAAGAGTCAAATAGTACATTTTTCTCAAAAAATATATTTAATGATAAGTACTCAAGAAAAGAATACTTTGCTAATTTGGTTCCAAAATTTTTTATTCAATCAATTAAACTTGGAAAATCATCAGAAAAAAATTGAGTATGATATAGGGAAGTGGTTCCCAACCTTTTTTTTCGCAACCCCAATCTTCGTAAAATCAACACTTACAGATACTCGCGACCCCGCAACAAGAAAAGCATTAAAAACCATACCTACGAAGTTAATTCGTTCCTAAATCCCTTCGTAGGTAGGGACACATTTTACCTGTAAATGCCCTAATCTGTTCTAAGATCCCACAAAACTACTATACTATTTGTATAAATCATATTATGGTTAAAAACCGTAACTAATACATGTTAGAACTAGATTACGGCATAATAAATAGAAAGGATATATTCATGGAAAGAACAGAGAAATAACGAATAAAAACAATAAACTGTTTGTTCGCTTATCTTTGGTGTCAGTCGACTAGGCTGGGCTAAGAAAAGACCGTGGAGATCGGGAGTATAGCTTTCGAAGGAGGTGAGACGAAGCGACAAAAGTCGACAGTTGAGAGCGACCGTAATACGGAAATGAGCACATGCACATGAATTTCAAACTTAGAATATACTTTTTTTTTACTTTCTGTTTTTTTTTGTTCTTTTTTTGTTTTTCTTTTCTAGGTCATTTATTTTTCAGTTCAATTTTCTTTTGTTTAACTGTTCCGCGTATCGTCTTCTCACTGAAGTTAGCTAGGGAATCAAACTGACTGTTCAGACACATTGTACGTAACCGCGGGAAACAAACGAGCCAATGGGATGACAGGTAATTTCTGGGTGTCTGACGGCAGCTGGCAGTGGCTCCAATTATATTAATGAGAAGACTGCGCCTGTACATCGTTTGTCAGTTTTTGAGACTATGGTGTAATGTTACTGAGGCACAGCCGCATGTCATCTTCTACACTCAACCTATTTCTGTGATTTGTTTTAAGTACAGCCAATTTTCTTGACTTTCCGGATGTCATTTTAGTGAAAAATTTGTGATAATGGTTCAGTTATGTTTTATATTAATTTGAAATGTACCGGTAAGTAACTGCTTTGGAAAATTAGCAAATCTTCACATCCTTATTTATTCTTATATACGTATGTTTTTGGTTTGGCAAAATCAAGAAATTCTTTCTCCCTGCAGTCAGTTGAACAGGTGATGCAAATCTACCAGCAATCCCCTGACTATCTATTCATCGTTATGCAATTTACGACACCGGTACGTTTCAACGTTACGTTACCGGCAGACTGATATGTAATAGACAGAGGAACAACGCATCAGCGCGATACAATGATCAAGCGTAGTGGACATAACTTAAAGGTAACTTAAATAACTATCTCTCCCTAAAACTCAAGCTATTATGAAACCGAATTCAACCGTAAACATAAATTATTTAGCCTGCAAGCGCACGTGTAAAGACTGTTGCCAGATCAGGACCAAAGACAACAATACTTCGAATTGAACAACACGCATAAAAAAGCTGAAAACGTGGATATATCATTGACGTTCCAATCACTAAATCGCATTCTCTACCTGACCTTTAAAAACGTCACTTTACTAATTTCAAGTTATTGATAAATATAAGCGAACTAATGTACATTCACAAGAAGTTAGGCGCCCCGAAAAATCTGCTCGCGACCCCATCCGGGAACCACTGATATAGGGCAATTTCGCGTATTTCACACAATCACAGAACAAGACTCAACAGAACCGAATTGATCAAAAGAATTGGTTATTATGTTTTTCAAACAAATTTTCAAATAAACATTCAGGCCTGGGAACTATTATTAAAAAGATAAATTTAAAATTGTAGAGGTTTTTCATAAATTCCACCATATAATCCAATTTTGGGTTATGAAAGTGTAAAACTATAACATATAAAAAAATCAAAATTTCCTCCAACCCTTGTTAAAACGTTGATTATGTCATTATTATTGTGTTATACCTCTGTGTTTCCCAAGGATGATTTGAAAGCTTGTAGTTGATCTGATGACAGGTTGCAGTCGCTAAGTTCCAAGTCTTCAACACAGGATTGATTGGAAAGTATTTGTCCAACTGTTGACAAACCTTCAACTCCCATGTTTGTGTTTCCACTTAGCCCCAACTTCATGATCTATAAAGAGACAAGAATAATTTATAAACCATGAAATCTATAAATGGTTCTCTGCTGAGTGAGAAATAAAAAATCATGAACTTCTCAAACTGAAAGTAGTTTTCGATACAAAATATACCATTAATATTTTATAGAAAATACCGTTGAATTTAAAAACAAAATCTGAACTACAAAACTAGACATATCAGAATTAAAATCTGTACATTCGGAATAGTTGAATCCCATACTGCACGAGATGAAAGATTGAGCAATTATGAAATCCTTGAAACTCATAGAATAGAACAAAAATATTGTTATATCAAAACAGTCACACTATGAGATGAAAAATTCCTAAAAAGTTTAGCATTTGCGAAAATTTCTTGCAGTTTTTGCAGGGAAGTGCACTTATAGTAAACAAAGAGAATTTAAGCTCATACTATAGCTCAAAATACAAAAAGTTTAAAAATTAAGTTTTGTTTTTTCACTTTAATACAAAAATCACCATTGGGTGAAATAGCGATCGGGTCGTTGCTGCAAGCCATGTCAATTGAAAAAAACTCAGCTAATTCTGTGAAGTTTCATTGAAAATATTTCTAAAAACGTTTTAGTTCCTGATCAAGCATATTCATTGTGTACAGCGGTTTTCTATTCGGAAATTTGGGTGGCTCCATCTGGTAACCATCTATTTTTTTTTACACATATAAAAATTTCTATAAATGGTTCTTTACTGAGTGAGAAATAAAAAAAAAAAAGCCGGTAGGCACCCAGGATCTCCACTGATAGTTGGGGCCCGCAATTAGGTACTTATTGCCATCCATAGAAACTTGAGGATCTTTAACGGTGGCGCAATTAACTAAGTGAGCGGGTTGGTTAAAAAGTCCAATTCATTTTGAGCCCTGCACGTTTTGTAGACATACTGACGTGACTGATATGCGGTGACTAAAAATTGGAAAGAATCATGTTCATTAAAATCCCTAAGGCTTCTCCAGTTTATGGAGTATCGAGACCAAAGACGACTTATTGGAAAGCGTATTTTTCTGTGCAGAAGGTAGCGTTCTTGAAATTTCAAATTAGTTAACAATTGAACGACGATAAGTTGGGAAAAAATGGAAATTTCTTAACGATTGGCGCGTTATTCGTCGTTGTCATGGAAACGAAACCTCCATTCGAACTTTCTATGAAACACACAATACTAGGGTGACATGATAACCCACGTGAGAAATTTCATCCCGATTGGTCCAGACAGATACACAGACAGAACGACTGATAATAAAAGGGTCTCCTAGAGCGGAGATCCATTATGAACATTTACAAACTGGAAGTGGTTTTTCATGGAATTTCTAGGCTTTGATTCACGATATTCTAGTAATATTCTAGACCAGGGTGGTCCAAACCCAGGCCCGCGGGTCAGATGGTAATCAAAAATCGCATTTGGTGTTGTTTCGTCATAGAATTAACCAGAAAAATCTTTTGGCATATTGTTATATCACCAATGTCACTGAATTGAACAGTGTTCTTAGGCGACTAGCAAAGTTGAATGATGTGCTTGGCAGTCTAAATTGTTCTCTGGATTTCTTTTTTTTTTGGCACGAATATATGATAACAATTTTGGTATCATAGAAAACTAAAAATCGAATTAACTTGATTGGCTATGTCTGATAACTAATATTAATGTCATGGCCTTACAATATATTTCATGCCGGTTGTTTTTTGCAGCCCGCCTGAACAGTATTACAAAAAATGCTGCCTATATGTCAGAACATTTAGTGATTACCCTCCTGTACCTCACATTTGGTAATCAATCAATCTGCAGTTATTTATTTGTAAGTTATTTTGCAAATTGACGAATTCAAACATAATTTAACTGAATGTGGGGAGAGGGGGGGGTACCACAATGCTTGCCTGATATGTCGGCAAGTTTTGTCGGTGACAAAAGAATATACGGTAATTTAAAACAGCATTTTAGAATCTTGTGAGCATGAGCATTTTCCGAAGTTAAGATTTTGCTTTAAAAATCCTATAGCTGTTCAAAAGCACTTACATTTGCGGAAACACTTTTGCCGTTATGAAGAGTTTGAAATCTTACACTAAACGTAGATATAGAAAGCCTTTTGCTAGAAAGCCTTTTCACTTTTTCCGTTATGAAGATTTTGAAATCTTATACTAATCGTAGATATAGAAAGCCTTTTGCTGGTTTTAGTAAGATTTTTGGTGGTTTTTGCATGTTTTAGCTTGATAAATGACAAATACTGATCAACGTGGCTAATCAATTTTGTGGCCCCTGGAGCCGACAACCTTGGACCACCCTGTTCTAGACCTTACCATTGAATTTGAAAAAATAAATCAAACTACAAAAGTAGACATATCAGAATCGATATATATTGAGTGAGCCACTCAAACACTGAGAATTCTGACCCATGTTGTGAAATAGATTGGAAGCTTGAGCTTAATACTCACAAAGCAGGAAACTAACACTGAAATATTACTATGATATTAACACGGCCTATTTCAAATTCTTATTACAAGGAGTTAATGTAATGCTGCTTCAATAGAGTAAAGTATTGTGGCCCCCTGTTTGAGTGAGTGACCATGGATTTGTATCTGGCTCATATTCTGTTAACCGGGAATTTTGAACTTGGAAAATGTATTTTCTCTTGTCATGTACGATGTTAATGTCTTCATTTCTCACAATTCTTTTGTATATTTGTAATATAATTTTGGCGCTAGTGGGAACATATCAAATAGAAAGGCCTGCTGCCGTTTGTACGAAATAGGCAGAGCAGCCCAGGACAGGTGTCTGGCAGATAGCAGTTACATCATTGAGAAAACATGAGCTCAAGGCTCGGGATAATTTTATATGCTTAGAACCAGATCATGTTCGTTTCATTGGACTACACATACAAATTTTCAGGGAAGTGGTTGCCAAAGGGGCATATCTGCTGTAAATTTACAGGATATATATGCATACTGGCTATTTTGCAATTGATGATAATTTTCTGCTGTTACATATATATTTTCAAACAACTTCATTGATTGTAGGAATCATGTTAATTTAAGATTGAGTAAAATTATATATCACTCAAGGGAAAAGCCAGTGGGGGAGATTACATGGGTAATAACCATCATTTTTTAATTTTTCACGATTCAAAATTTCTGCCTCCTACTTAGAACAAACAATGCCTCGTTTTACTTTCAGCAAATCACAGTATTGCGGTCAAAACTATTTTATTCTGTGCACTATCACCTAAACGCAATTATCACCACAAGTTTTTATTTGTCTTTACAGCATCATATGCTTTCATAGCGCTGATAAAAATGCTTATCTCCGTTATTATCGAGATTTTACCTTACTCATCATCAATCAGATCGTGTCTTTGTGTATATAAATGATTAAAATGACTGATATTAGCGAGTCGCAAATGACTTTCAAAATTAATTTTCACGATTTCTATCGCTTTATTTCTAAACGTTAGCACATAGAGACAATTTTTAAGATATGGGTTAATATTCCGCGACTTACCGTATATTAAATTAATTTGGGAACCACTTTTATAATCAAATGCGGGCATATAAGAAATTGTTTATAGACATAAAATAAAATACGAAATGTATTAATATTTTGAGTCACATCAAAAAAATGGGATATACATGCATATATCATTTGTTTATTGTCTGTAATCATGTCATAGTTCGTAACTGACAATTCTTGGTAATTTTGTTCTTGTTATATTTCATTTACATTCGTGTCTGTGCCATATTTCATATTTGAATTATATGGTAGCGTTATGTAGGACATCGAAAATGCAAGATTAGAGAGGTTGATGTTACCTCCGTCTTTCTGAAGCAATTTTTTTGCGCAAACGACGACATTTTTGTGGAAAAATTCACTTCACAAAACAATGCGTGTACCAGTTAGCTGAATTATCAAATATTCAGTGAGTAAAAGACTGAATATTTTATGAAAAAAACCAAACAAAATAGCTTGGCAAATTAGGTGGCCCATACCTCTCTACTTTCCCACAGCATTTATAATCAATAAATAAAAAAAATATGTGATATCATTGTTAACTCGAAGCAACCTAGTCAAAATTGAAATTTAAAAACAGACAAGGTCTGGAGACAACCAGCCAGGTTCCTGAGGTCAAAGGTTGCTTTGAATGGTAATTTATGAATTATTTACAAAGGACTAGAACTTAAAGTTTATCACAAGATTTGTTATGAAAAGGCAATCTTAATCTATCTCTCATAGACCTCATCTGATTCATTGGGATTTACTAAATTACAAGTTTACGGCAGCAGAATTACTGTATATTATGTCAAAAGATTTATAGTGTGAATAATGCTTTGGCGACTGAAATATTTGATCCAGTCAAAATTAAATTTGGTTATGGAACACTTATCATTAATTGTTTAAGAAATATTATTTTTGGTCGAAAGTTTTATTTCCTTTTTTTCCTTTTTACTATCGAACACTCAAACCAAACAGCATTTTTTGGAAATGATAGAATAACATGCGAACTATGAATTCACATGCATGGGCGTGATGACCAATGAACTTGACTGCGTTTGCACAAGTTCAAACCACTGAACACAAGCTGTAACGAAATGGGAGGCCAATGCCGAACTGAAATGATTTTTTCTTTTTTAGAAAATAGTAACTCCTTCAGTGGACACTTGTACAGGGCTTGGTTTAGAGTGTAACCGTGAATAAGAGTCATAAGAATATTTTTCTTGAAAACAATATTCGATAAGTACTCAGGAAAATGAATGCTGCTCCTCACTGCCCATTTATTCTAAAATTTTAATAAAAATCAATTGAACTTGGAAGTTTATCAGAAAAAAAATCTTCCCTTGGGTGCATTTTGGGGCAATTTTAGGTATTTCACACAATCACAGGACAAGACTCAACAGAACTAAATTGCTCATAGGAATTGGTTATTATGTATTTCAAACAAATATTCAAAAAAAAGAGTAGGCCCGAAAGCTATTATTCAAAAAGGTAAATTTAAAATTATAGAAGTTTTACATAAATTTCACCATGTAATCCAATTCTGGGTTACGAAAGTGTAAAACTATAACATATTAAACAATCAAACTCAAAATTTCTTCCAACCCTTGTAAAAAAGTTAAATATTGATTATTATTGTGTTATACCTCTGTGGTGCCCAAGGATGATTTTAAAGCTTGTAGTTGATCTGATGACAGGTTGCAGTAGCTAAGGCCCAAGTATTCAACACAGGATTGATTGGAAAGTATTTGTCCAACTGTTGATAAACCTTCAACTCCCATGTTTGTGTTTCCACTCAGCTCCAACTCCATGATCTATAAAGAGACAAGAATAATTTATAAACCATGAAATCTATGAATGGTTCTCTACTGAGTGAAAAAAAAAACAAATTATGAACATTCTCAAACTGAAAGTAGTTTTAGATGCAAAATATACCATTAATATTCCATAGAAAATAACGTTGAATTTAAAAACAAAATCTGAACTACAAAACTAGACATATCAGAATTAAAATCTGTAAATTTGGATTAGTTGTATCCCATGTTAACAACGGCACGAGAATGAATGATTGAGCAATTATGAAATTCTTGAAACTCATAGAACAGAACAAAAATATTGTTACCCGTATATCAAAACAGTCACACTTGCAGGTATGAATTTCAAATTTCAAAAGTCAAACAATGTTTTGACCTGCCTTTGCTCACTATGAGATAACCAAATTCCCAAAAAGTTTAGCATTTGCGAAAATTTCTCGCAGTTTTTGCAGGGAAGTGCACTTATAGTAAACAAAGAAAAATCGTAAGCTCATACTATAGCTTAAAATACAAAAAATTTGAAAATCAAGTTTCGTTTTTTTCACTTTAATACAAAAATCACCATTGGATGAAATAGCGATCGGGTCGTTGCTGCAAGTCATGTCAATTGGACAAAAACTCAGCTAATTCTGTGAAGTTTCATTGAAAATATTTCTAAAAACTTTTCAGTTCCTGATCAAGCATATTCATTGTGTACAGCGGTTTTCTATTCGGAAATTTGGGTGGCTCCATCTGGTAACCATCTAATTATTTTTACACATATAAAAATTTCTATAAATGGTTCTTTACTGAGTAAGAAATAAAAAAAAACAAGCCGGTAGGCACCCAGGATCTCCGCTGATAGTTGGGGCCCGCACTTAGCTACTTATTGCCATCCATAGAAACTTGAGGATCTTTAACTGTGGCGCGATTAACTAAGTGAGCGGGTTGGTTAAAAAGTCCAATTCATTTTGAGTGCTGCGCGTTTTGTGAACATACTTACAGGACTCATATGCGGTGACTAAAAATTGGAAAGAATCATGTTCATTAAAATCCTTAAGGCTTCTCCAGTTTATGGAGTATCGAGACCAAAGACGACTTATTGGAAAGCGTATTTTACTGTGCAGAAGGCGAAGGCGAATTAACAATTGAACGGCGATAAGTAGGGAAAAAAATGGAAATTTTTCAACGATCGGCGCGTTATTCAGCGTTGTCATGAAAACGAAACCTCCATCCGGACTTTCTATGAAACGCACAATACTAGGGTGACATGATAACCCACATGAGAAATTTCATCCCGATTGGTCCTGACAGATACACAGACAGAACGACTGATAATAAAATGGTCTCCTAGAGCGGAGATCCATTATGAACATTTACAAACTGGAAGTGGTTTTTTGTGGGATTTCTAGGTTTTGATTCACGATATTCTAGTAATATTCTAGACCAGGGTGGTCCAAACCCAGGCCCGTGGGCCAGATGGTGATCAAAAATCGCATTTGGTGTTGTTTCGTCATAGAATTGACCAGAAAAATCTTTTGGCATATTGTTATATCACCAATGTCACTAAATTGAACGGTGTTCTTAGGCGACTAGCAAAGTTGAATGTCACGAATATATGCTAACAATTTTGGTATCATAGAAAACTAAAAATCGAATTAGCTTGGTTGGCTATGTCTGATAACTAATATTAATGTCATGGCCTTACAATATAATTCATGCCGGGTGTTTTTTTGCAGCCCGCCTGAACAGTATTACAAAAAATGCTGCCTATATGTCAGAACATTTAATAATTACCCTCCTGTACCTCACATTTGGTAATCAATCAATCTGCAGTTATTTGTTTGTAAGTTATTTTGCAAACTGACGAATTCAAACATATTTTTAACTGAATGTGGGGGGGGGGGGGTACCACAATGCTTGCTTAATATGACGGCAAGTTTTGTCGGTGACAAAAGAATATAATTAAAAACAGCATTTTAGAATCTTGTGAGCAATGAGCATTTCCAAAGTTAAGATTCTGCTTTAAAAATCCTATAGCTGTTCAAAAGCACTTACATTTGCGGAAACACTTTTACCGTTATGAAGAGTTCGAAATCTTACACTTAACGTAGATAAAGAAAGCCTTTTGCTAGAAAGCCTTCTCACTTTTTCCGTTATGAAGAGTTTGAAATCTCACACTAAACGTAGATATAGAAAGCCTTTTGCTGGTTTTAGTAGGTTTTTTGGTGGTTTTTGCATGTTTTAGCTTGATAAATGACAAATACTGATCAACGTGGCTAATCAATTTTGTGGCCCCTGGAGCCGACAACCTTGGACCACTCTGTTCTAGACCTTACCATTGAATTTGAAAAAATAAATCAAACTACAAAAGTAGACATATCAGAATCGATATATATTGGGTGAGCCACTCAAACACTGAGGATTCTGACCCATGTTGTCAAATAGATCGAAAGCTTGAGCTTTATGAAATCCCTAATACTCACAAAGCAGAAAACTAACTTTAAAATATTACTATGATATTAACACGGCCTATTTCAAATTATTATTTCAAGGAGCTAATTGAATGCTGCTTCAATAGAGTGAAGTATCGTGGACCCCTGTTTGAGTGAGTGACCATAGATTTGTATCTGGCTCCTATTTTGTTAACCGAAAATATTGAACTTGGAAAATATATTTTCTCTCGTCATGTTCGATGTTGATGTCTTCATTTCTCACCATTCTTTTGGAAATTTGTAATGTAATTTTGGCGCTAGTAGGAATATATCAAATAGAAAGGCCTGCTGTCGTTCGTATGAAATAGGCAGAGCAGCCCAGCCCAGCCCAGGTATTTGGCAGATAGCAGTTACATCACCAAGAAAACAGGCTCAAAAATATCTAAGACTTCTACATTGTGAGACGAAGCCAATCTTTAGCGCTCAAATTAGGGTTTAGAAATAGGATTTACATATTTATCCCGGGGGAGAGGAAAGCCAATAAGATTGCTCAATCATCATATGCCGAACCACGGCCTCTCGTTCGGTTACCATTTAGTTAGCCAGTTTTAAGATGCATGGACTTGATGGCGGAGAAAGCCGTAGCCGACCAGGGGGTACATGAACCACCTTATGGTGGCGAGGAGTCCAGTCATCTTCTCATGCGTAATCAATCCTGCATGCGATTCGAAACTGCGAACCCATGCATGGTAATCAGAGGTGCGGTGGCAAGCATATTCCTAACTCTTAGCAGAATTTGCCACACTGCCAAGCCATGCGCCACACCTCTGAGAGTTTCTCCATATTACCGGCCAACAAGTCGAGACAGAATAAGTAAAAGAAATTTCTGTTCTTTAGTTGAACACCAATGCTTGCCATAGTTTTATATGCTTAGAACCAGATCATGTTCGTTTCATTGCACTACACATACAAATTTGTAGGTAAGTGGTTGTCAGAAGGGCATATCTGCTGTAAATTTGCAGGATATATATGCATACTGGCTATTTTGCAATTGATGATAATTTTCTGATATATATTTTCAAACAACTTCTATGATTGTAGGAATCATGTTAATTTAAGATTAAGTAAAATTATATATCACTCAAGGGAAAAGGCAGTGGGGGAGATTATATGGGTAATAACCCTCATTTTTTAATTTTCCACGATTCAAAATTTCTGCCTTCTACTTGGAGCAAACAACGGCCTCGTTTTACTTTCAGCAAATCACGGTATTGCGGTCAAAACTATTTTATTCTGTGCAATATCACCTCAACGCAATTATCACCACAAGTTTTTATTTGTCTTTACAGCATCTTATGCTTTCATGGCGCTGATAAAAATGCTTATCTCCGTTATTATTCAGATATTTACCTTACTCACCATCAATCATATCGTGATTAATCAAGATTACCAAAAATGCATGGTTTATTAATGAAGAATTGCCAACTGTGACAGCATCAATGAAATGAACTTTTTCCCTAAGAAAACATCAAATTTATTCTTCGACTGATGAAAACCTCGGAATTGTTTATATACATAAAACAAAATACAAAATGGAATATTATTTTGCATCACATCAAACCATGGGACATACATGCATATATCATTTATTTATTGTCTATAATCATGTCATATTTCGTGACTGACAATTTACGGTAATTTTATTCTCGCTATATTTCATGTACATTCGTGTTTGTGCCATATTTCATATTCAAATTTTATGGTAGCGTCATGTAGGGCATAGGTTCTCAAAGTGCTCCGTACGGAGCCCCAGGGCTCCGCGAGAGAAACCCAGGGGCTCCGCGAGGTATTCGATTACTTTTCAAAATACTGACTTGGCTAATTTAAAACTGTTCCTAGAAGCAATAACAGCTTTGATAAAATTTGACAACAATATAGCCTCGAAATATGGCAAAATGGCGGACTTAAAAAATGACATTATTTATAAGCAGGAGCGCAGCCAGGATTCTTAAGAGGGAGGAGGTGCAAATTTGGAATCGGAAATTTATGCGCAACATTCTTGGCGATTCAAAAAAAAAACGGATAACGAGATTTCTGTTGCGTAAAATATTCAATTCATGACCGATGTGAGCGTGTCTTGTCGTAATAATTTAATTGTGCTCATCGTTACTCACGTTCGATTCCAGATTACTATTAGGATTACTAAAATGAAAGAATACTATTCTAAAATAACATAAACTGCCAACTATAAATAAATTGGAGTCGTATTTTTGCGATCTTGGGATTTGTTAAACTTGATTTGTTCTCCGTCGGTAGTTTTAGAGTGGAAAATGTTATTCTGACGTGAGTCTGCTGAAACAAAACGTATAGTGTTATCTTCCATTTTAAGTTTTAGTTCTAATATTTTAGAATGCCGCTTTTTAATCAAGAAATTTGAATTGCGGATTTACCTCTTTATTAACTATTATTTTTAGCATTTCGTCGCCGATGATTATAATATGGTAACATGTTTTTCACATTGAACTTATAATTCCCCACGAGAACGAAAAAGCAATTATCGTCGTCATTGTGGAACAATACATGTATATGCCGAAGGAAATTTTTGATTTAGTGAGAATAAACACCGGCGTAAAGATGTTTGAGGTTTAAAAACACGCCATGCTGACGAAAACAATCGGCGATTGTAACAAAATGCAATCGCGCACGTTATTAGCAACCTTTTAAGTCTTCCAAAAATGTCAAGAGGGGAAAAGATTCGACGCCTAATTTATTAATATGTTTGTCATGTGTCAAATTTTCGGCTTTAGTATTATACAATTTATCTTTGAAATTTAGATTCATTTATGACTTGTATTAACCCTATTAAAAGGGTTTAGTATTTAAATTGAGTAAAGTACGTTTAACTTACTCAGGAATATTAATCGGAAAGTAGCAATTTTAAACTTTTTTTTGGGGGCTCCGTGAATAATAGTCAACCTTTTCAAGGGCTCCGCAACGCAAAAAGTTTGAGAACCCCTGATGTAGGGCATCGAAAATACAAGATTAGAGAGATTGATGTTACCTCCGTCTCTCTACAGCAGGGGTCACCAACCTTTTCGAAGCCGAGGGCTACTTTTTGGGTACAGATTAAGCCGAGAGCTACCAGTTCAATGTACACTTCTATAAAAGTCAGTTTGCTCGATTAAGTTTCAAATATTGATAATTACTGGTATTTAGTCAAGTAGACCCACTAATAAACTTTAGGATTCTCCAGGATATCAAACGATTATCACAACGTCGCAATAAATTTCTATCAATGACACTTGCATTTAAAAACTGAGTGTTTTCAAATTGATTTTAAAGTGATCACTAGTATATTATCCTAGGAAACCAAAACGCTCTTGGATTATTTGCAAACACTATGCACGAGCCTAAGATAAAACGGACTTAACAGTTGTGCTATCATATTTTACAGAGTGTTGTTCTGCGGCGCGTAACTTGACACTGTAACTCTGAGCGAGACTTGCAGATCATCAGAAAGCCGTGTTCCGTGTTTGTTCCGGGTGAAGTACATGTCAAAAAATGTTGATTAACAAAGATAGGTTGAACCAAACAATAGCTTCGAAAAATGGGATTGCCGTATGATTTAAATCGCAAGCTTTTTCTGCACATACTGCGCTGACATGTGGATAGTTAAGCGTGGTAGATTGTGTGATTTCACTCCGCTTTGCCGTCGCTAAAATCGTCCAGCAAATAAACAATTCAGACACACGCAAACTTTTTTCACAGGGTTAAAAATAAATCCACCTCTCATTCATTGTGAAAATGGTTGATTCCCTATCGTTTTACTGCCATTTTTCCTTGGAATCAATAATTGTATTATTGCTACTCCACAAACCGATGGACAAGCAAAAACGGAGTGGCAGTTCTTACCACTTCATGGCAGCTCCTGCAACAAACGAACAGATGGCAGCTCTTGCCATGGTTTTTGACGCGGTTACAGCAGCACAATTTTCTGCCATTCTTATGTGGCAGCTAAAAAGTCGGTCGCCGTGGGTGTTGCTTGGCCATAGCGGGCTATGGTTTGGGAATACCTCCATGGTTTTGCGGCAGCTGTAGACGTCACAGAATACTTGACACTGTACTTGAAAAAACGCAGGTTTGTGGAAGGTGATATATGTGTGATGTCATAATTGGAAGATTATTAAATGACCCGTCACAGGTCAAATCAGGTTGATTGTAACAATAATTAATATAGTGCGATTCCCAGTTCCCATAGAAGTGTGATCTATACAATAGCAGGACAAAAATTTAAGCTTATTTCGGAACAGTCTTCGGGTGACTCATGTTTTCTTCTCGGGCGACTTGGTGCCCGCAGGCAACGGGTTTGTGACCCCTGCTCTACAGCAATTTTTTTTTTGCGCAAACGAAATTTTTGTGGAAAAATTCACTTCACAAAAACAATGCGTGGAACAGTTAGCTGAATTATCAAACATTCAGCGAGTAAAAGACTGGATATTTTATGCAAAAGACCAAAACAAAATAGCTTGGCAAATCAGGTGGCCAATACCTCTCCACTTTCCCATAGCATTTGCCGTAATTGGACTGCTATAAATCTTGTTGAATTAAGCAAAAAATCAAGTATGGACAGTGGTTTCACCTTTTTGATAGAGTGGAATTTGAATGAAAAATTCCAGTTGGTCAAGGAGCCCACATGTGCAATAGTTCATTGCCTTTTATTGACTAAATTGAATAAACCATGAATATGTATTAAGCAAATCTAATACTGACAAAACCAAATGAACTACTCATGTAGTATTTGAACCAAGATGGCGGACACTGGAGCGCAGAACGAGTAGCAGGTTAGTGTTAGGCCATAATTTCAGGTACAAATACTACGGCAGTCACTAGGCTAGTCCCCGCACTCGTAATAGGACTGAAATAAGTAAAATTGGAATAAATTTATGGCCTAACCCTAACCTGGTACACATGCTACGTTCTAGTGCACATACTACAGGAGCGCTAAAAATTCTGCTCTATGGTGTTTGGCACATACTGTATAGTCAGAAAGTATTCGTCAAATAAGAAATTTAACTATAATAATTACATTTGCGCCACAGACCGCAGATTTCAGGTTTAAAAAAACCAGGTCCATCACAACACTCCGTGTGACAATTCAGTAAATACTTTCAAACCAAAAAGATTCTGATATATAATTTATCATATAATTAATATATGGTGGAATTCTACTATATAGTAGTACCAGTAAATCCAAATATGAGCTGCTTGCCTAAAGCTTTATTTATAGTAAAGACATGAAAACAAATTTTAAAGAATTTAATATCAAAAATTTTACCTTCACATTTGATCCTTTCAATCCAGATGCCAGAGTTTGAAGTGAGGATGACTTGAGATCACATCTACGGAAATCCATTATTAGTGACGTACAGTAGTAAGCTACTGATCCAATGACATGAACATCACTTATGGAGAGAGGATGATCATACATGTTAATTTTATCAAGAGATGATTTGACAATGTCACTCATTCCACTCTTGGCTTCGTTCAATGCAGCGAAAAGTTCCAAAAGATCTGATTTGTTTGATCTTTTATTGAGTTGTAATTGCAGACTTTTCTTGAGAATATCTCGTTTTTCTTCAAGATCCTGAATTTCTGTGAAAATATAAGAATATATGTATACTGATGATACTTGTGTCTGAATGATAAGTTACCATTCAGTAAAGATTGACTTGCAAATAACATTAGCGCTTATCTCTTTTAAATTAGTTATTGGAAAATTAAATCTAGTCAGCCATAGCCAATCAATGTATTGGGCACCTCATTGTACTAATGTGTCTGTTACATTGTTTGGACTAGTGTTTGTTATTGCACTTCAGATTTCCCCAAGCTTAAAACTTTAGTACAAATCCAGTGTAAAATGTGTAATAATAATGATTGATGCGTATTAATGATGCTCGGCTACTTTTGGTTTTGCAATAAAGCACCCAAGTACAGACATGGGCAAAGTATGACCCGTGGGCCAAATCCGTCCCATTGAGTAATTCAATCTGGCCCGCATGATGGTGCCACAACCTAACTAAAACTAAATTTTGATGTTTTAGTTAAAATTAGCTCAAGAAATTTGTTGAGATTGCGATTAAAATTAGTCTTGGCACGAGGCTTATTGTTTTCCACTTTTGCTTTTGTTACACTGTAAATATTGTTCATAAAATGTAACTTTTTACATTACACTTACATCCATGGCCCGCAAGTCTAAGTGGGCACAATTTTTGGCCCCTGATCGAAAAATATTGCCCATCCTTACCCTAGTAGCATCTGGAGCTCTGCCCTATCACCAAGAATTACAGCATTGATGAATTAATTTTTTATATGAACTTATTCATGGATTTGGCTCCGAAAAATGCCCTGTAACAGTGTCCACTGATAAGCTAGGCATAGAGTTACTGTTTCCTAAAATTACAGGAATATTCCTAGGTCAGCATTGTCTACCAAATTTATTACAACCTAGGGCCTAGGTGAAGAGACAAGTATGTGATGTGAACCCGAGATGAGTAACCTAGAATGCCAATACAGTTATTAGGTTGAAATTTTTAACTGCTAGGCCATTGCACTGATTAATTGATAATGCGAGAAACGCCTAACAAATTTTAGATTCGAATCGAGAACAAAAAATGGCTCTAGCTTGAATTTGAATCAACAATAAACAACACATTACCTTCAAGTAAAATTCCAGCTGCTTCATAAACTGTCGGATTCAATAAAAATCCACAGATCATTTTTCTGACGAAAACAAAGTGACCGGTATGAAGATGTTTATCCACGAACTCCTTAAAAGATTTTAAATCCAGTCCAAGAATATAGAAAGATGTGAGCATTTCTTGAATACTTTGATGTTGAAAGTAAAGAAGGTGGATTCCTTGAAAGAGTTTACGATATATTCCTCCAGGAGCCAGAATTGCTAGATCGGTTGCTTCTTCGGGTTTTAGATGAACTTGACGAAAATCATCTTCTGTAAATAGAACTCGTTGTTTTAATGTCCCAATGTATGATAGTTCTTTTAATTTGTCCAAAACTTCCATAGTAATCTCTTGGTGAGTGTGGGGTGATCGTAGGATACTTTGCATGACCACAATCATAATACCACTCATGGTGTTTGGTTTGAAGTCAGATTTGAATTTTAATGCTATCAGCGTGTAAACCAGCATCACAGGGGTAGTGCACAGTAACAAGAGTGCTGGAGCTTCGATTTTTAGAAATTCTATTATTTTCTCGGCTTCTTCATTTCCTTCATATCCAGAAATTATTTCTTTGATGGAGTCCATTGTTAATCCAGCAAGTGCAATGACCTTGTCTGGTCGAACTTCTCCCCAATAATTTCTGATGGAATGTTCACGACTGGACGATATAATGCGACAGCCAGGAAATAATTTTTCCGAGAGAAAATTCCACATTATTACCTCAGGATATGCAGGCTCATCTAGACTGATGAGTTCATAAACTCCATCAACTGTATATTGAAGAGTATCCAAGGAGTCGAGCATAAACAAAACTTCCTCTGGGTGAGTTTTTGCAATGTCTATTGCTTGAACTCTTTCTTCTTTTGTGAGATTGCTGAAAATTAGTTCTTCTGCTGTTACTTTACTGTCGTTCATAAATTGTTTACATTCTACATATGGAACCATCTTGATATTCCCCTGAAAATATTTTCCCTGTATGACATCTCTTGAGGTTGCTTTCATGAGAGTGGTCTTTCCTGAACCAGGGGGCCCCACGAAACAGACATGACCATGTTTAAAGTTGTTAAACAATTCATCAGGTTGTGTCTCTTTTCTGATCCCTATTTCTCTTTCTCGTTGTAAATACTTTTGTTGATTAGGTGACTCTGGTACATAATCGTGTTCAGGAATTCTTCCACCTCTATAAAAATCAATTTCTTCCAATTGAGGAGTTACGTCCACATTTAGTTTTCTCTTGAAAACTCCATGAGGTTCAGCAAAGTCATAGAAGTCAGTGCACTTTTCAGTGTTATCATTGACTTTTGCTATTACTTTTTGATAAGACATCATATTTGCTTTACAATGTCATACACTTTAAACATCCAGCGTATTGACCATCTGGTAAAGCTTCATAAAAAAAGATCCATCCGATGTAATATTCAATAATACTTTTCGACAATAACTTCAAAGTTCTAGGATATAAGCTTTAACTAAAGCTGCTACAAATCTAACAAGAAAACATTTGTCATCCAAGTGCGATGAAGCCTAACATAGATGCCATTAAATCTGCTATTGCTATATAATGTACACTTTTGTAAACAGTCGCTATTCATAATTACTTTGTAACATTTACATAATTGTTCCTAAATTAATATTGTTGTTTTCATGATTTCAAGTAATACATTCAATGATGTTTCATGCGACACCCATTCCACGCCTCTGTTTTGAACAGAGCTCTCTATACCAGGGGTCCGTAAGTAGTGGGCCTGCAATCACATTTGGGCCGCAAGACCTTCTAATCTGTGTCGCAAAACAATTTGTAAATTGCCATAAATATAAGTATCTGGAGTTGTCTGCGGCTTCAATGAATGTTCTTCTACCCTTCGTAACTACCTACTCATGTGAAAGGACGTTTTCTGCGTTCTCATATATTGAAAACAAATACAGATCAAGGTTAGAAGTGAAAGAAGATCTTCAAGTTGCCCTCTCTCAAATTAAACCTTAAATTGATATGTTGTGTTCTAAACACAGAGCCTGTAATTCTCATCAGGCAGATAAAATTTAATTATTTACTATTTTGTATGCTAAGTTTCTTACAATTTGTACAAGAAAATCACTAAAGTTTCATACAATTTGTACAAGAAAATTCAATAGAAAAGTCAATAGTAGTCTTGAAATTGATATTTAATTACAAAGAATTTCCCACAAAATTATATGCTCACTAAATGCTTGGCTCGTGAGAAATTAAAACTATTTTGTTAGGGTCGCGTCAAAAAGTACTTGCGGACCCCTGCTCTATGTGTGAGGGAATACTGTTTTTTTGGCAAAAATATTTCCACACCGACAGAAATTACTTTATATTGAGTGTTTTGAGGACAGGAATGCAGAAAGGAGTATATATTAGTTTCGATCATGAGGATAGTGCACTGAAAATTTTTTTTTTTTTTAATATTTTCTGCAAGGATAAAAAGAGAAATATGTTTATTTTAAAGTGAGTACCTAATGAAATCTGACATGTAGAGTTATGAAAAACTTCTCAAGTACTCGTCATGGTACATAGTCATGATTCCGCTGCTGAAATTAGGTGACAAATGCAAGTTTAAACTACCCATCAGATATTGTTGGCTATATTAGACCCCAAACATTCAAAAACAAAACAAAACTGGTATTTCAGGGTAATAATAAAATTCCATACGTTACCGATCGCCTCTACACTGAGGTCTTCATATAATCTATGCCAAATAAAAATAACATAATCTCTTTCCACGAAATACCAAGTATATTTATGAGCTTTCGTTACATCATAGTCTAACTTCTTCAGATAAAACAAGATATGGCTGCAAATTATAAAGATCAGTAATTAGTTAAAAATTGTAAGATAAAAATCACAGAAATACATTATACATTGGTTGGTTGGTTTATCTTCATAATACCTTTAGTCCATTTGCTTTCGATTTTCCACATTCCTTTTGAGCTCCTCACTTCTTTCCGGCTTCGCATTTCTTAGCCTTAGACCTCATAATGAATAAGGTTGATGCACTACTTCGCACTCCGTTTTCGCAGCAGCCGCTGGAACAAAAATTAGAGGTACAACGGCTTGGGCCTTATCAACCAAAAAATTGTTCACTGGAACAATCCCATGACGGAGGAAAGCGTCGGCGTACATTCTGCGTAGAAACTTGGTATAAAAAACACGAATGGTTGTGTTACAGCGAGGACAAAAATGCACTTTTTTGTTTTTATTGCCTACTTTTTGCTACCGCCCGTGACTCACGTTGGTGTAAATTTGGTTTTAGAGATCTTAAACATCTTTCCGAGCGTGCCAGGGATCATCAATCTTCTATGGAGCATTCGAACCATTCAGTAAAATACCGAACATTCGGAAATGTTAATATTGCAGCACAGTTGGATGAAGGACGCGCGGTTTCTATTCGTCGGCACAACCAAAATGTCGAGAAAAACCGCCATGTTCTCGGTCGATTGATAGATGTTTTGAAGTTCATTGGTTGTCACGAGCTGTCCCTCCGTGGGCACGATGAACTGGCTGGCTCTTCTAATAGAGGGGTATTTTGGGATATGGTGGAATACACCGCATCCCTAGATACAGTATTGAGGTATCATCTTGATGCCGCAACTGTTTCGAAAGGGACATCTAAGGATATCCAAAATGATTTGCTCGACTCAATGTATAAAATTTATTTACAACATTTGGCTCTTGAAATTGAGAATTGCCAGTTCCTTTCGATTCAGTCTGACGAGACAACTGACATCACGTGCGTTTCTCAACTGGCTGTGATTTTTCGGTTTGTGAAAGATGGTAGACCTACCGAGAGATTTCACAGCTTTGTACCAATCGTTGATCGCACGGCTTGCGGCTGTACTGAAAGAAGTGTTACAGTCTTACAACGCGAAGTCAAAATTGATAGCTCAAACTTATGACGGCGCGGCAGTCATGAGTGGGTCGAAACATGGTGTTCAAGTTTATATAAAAGAAGATTTTCCTCATGCGCATTTTTTACATTGTTATGCACACCAATTTAACCTCGTTATTAAAAATATGTGTCTTGATACCCCTCTCGTCCGTAGATTTTTTGCAAATGTTTCGGGGTTTTCTTCATTTTTTTCCGTTTCGCCGAAGCGCTCTGACCTCCTTCGCCAGATATGTAGCCGCCGTCTCTCAGCTTGTGCACCAACACGTTGGAACTTCCAATCACGCGTGGTGCAGGGCGTGTCCGAAATTAGGTCTGAGCTCATTGAGTGTTTCAATGGCATTCAGAGCTCTCCGGTTTGGGACGAACGCTCTGTGAGGGAGGCGGCAGGTCTAAAGCGTCTGCTAGAAGATGGTGAGTTTTCATTTTTTCTCGCTTTTTTTCTCCACAATATTCTATCACGTGAATGTATTATACGGCGCATTGCAGTCAAGGCTAATGGATGGAGCGTCTGTGCAGTCGTGTATTTCAGACTTCTGCGATGCTGTATCTCGTATCCGGGAAACAATAAAATACGACGACACATGGAGTGCTTCTTTACGCCGCGGGCAAACAACGCAGCGTTTGATTTTGTCTGCAAAGGAATGCTGTGACATTCTGGTGAATCAAATAAGCGATCGTCTGCGCACTGAACACCTTGCCGCGTTCTCTTTGATGAACCCCAAAAATTTTTCAAAATTTGCACGTCAATTTCCCATCCATTTGTTGGCTACTGTCTCCAAATTTTACCCCATGATAAACGTAGGTAAATTGGAAAATGAATTGCGATGTATATACACCAATCAAACTTTTTTGGACATCACATCAACTTGCGCGCTCTATGGGTTCCTCATAGATAACACTCTAGTAACTACCTTTGCGGCGTCTGCAAAATTTCTGGACATCATTTTGACGACGCCTATTTCTTCCGCCGACGCAGAGCGAACATTCAGCACGCAGAAGCGTATTAAAACGTATCTCAGAAACACAATGAAGCAAGATAGATTAAATTCCTTGGCTGTTTTATCCATTCACAGAGACGTTATATCTGGGATGCATGACTTTAATCAGCGCGTTATTGAGCATTTTGCTTCCAAGGAACCGCGGCGTGTTGCATATATGTTCAAGCAGTAGAAGTCTAGCAGCATATATATTTATGAGTGAGCGACGCATGTCCTTATCTTTGCATTAGCTTTCCTTTCTTCATAGTAACGTTTTAAACCTTATTTTAGGTTTTGTCTGCTTTCCCGAAGTTTCTGTTAATATGTCATTGTATTTATCTGGGTAAATATTGCCTTTCCTTTTGAAAGAGGTTTCAAAATAAACTATGTCTATATTTATTAATCCCTTGACTTGGACCGGTTTCAAAGACACTTTCTTATCGTTAAAAATTGTCGCTTTTGCCGATTGGTTGTTACCGATGGAATGGTTTTTATACTCATAAAATGATGGGAGAACTTACAGCGCTCATCCTGTCCCCGTAGATGGGGGTGACTTGGTTCCGCAGTAGCTTGCCCCGGTTGTCAAAATGACCACGCGACGCCACTGCTATGTTGAATATATATATTGAAACACAAGAATATTTAAACTATAAAGGCATAAAAAGTAGTTTCAGATTTCGGCGCTCCAGAAATATGTGTACCAATATGGAGGAGGCTAATTTTGTTCATCTACTTCACATCATGTTGTGTATAGGTGGGCAGACCTATGGGCAGGGGGTTTATTTAACAGACAGTCTCCGAACTCGTAATATGGCTATTCCAAGTGACACTACTGGACAATTCCAGAAATTTTACATTTTTTCCCAAATTTTTCTCCAATATCAAGTTCGTGCATTTGAAAAGTGGCTAACTAATCTTATACCCGACATAGACTGGTAACCAGGTGAGAATCCGTGGTTCTCTATATAATTAAGCCATCTTATTGACTTTTCTCTTCCCGGGATAAATATGTAAATCCTATCCTATTCCTAATGGAGGTGGCACCAAAGCCAGAGTTTCAAAAACAGGTATTATCACATTAATGTCAATCTTTTAGCATAAATACTGAGACATCACGTGTTTCAAGTTTTTTTGTTGCTCAGAACATGGCTCTGTGCAAGCAAGTATTGAACATATTAAAATGCCAACTGTAACCACAGACTTCACTTACGCTTCATTCAGACAAAAAAGGAAAGTATAACACATGTATCTTTTGTACAATGGTCCCGTTCAAAACACTCCCACCAATGCTGAAAATAAGAAAATTAGTAATCATCCTGTTAGAGTTAAGGATGCAGATTGTGCTGGAAATTCAAATTTTCAAATCATTCCTAGCCCTAACCCCAACTGGATAATTAGTAAGTTGTTACTTGAAAATAGGCAGGGGTGTTTTCTGAAATCTCACATTTTTGCATTAGTGGGTTAGCATTATCCAGCATTGTCCAGCATTATTAGCATTGCATTATCCAGTTAGAGTTAGGGATGCAGATTGCACTTGTAATTCTAAGTTTTAAATCATTTCTAACTCTAACTGGATAATTAGTACTGTAAGTTGTTGTTTTTCTGAAATCCTACATTTTTGCACTAGTGGCGGGGACTTTGTGCAAAAGATCCTAATACGTAACTCAAACAGTTTAATATCATTTTCAAAGTTTTATAACAGTTGGAAATTCATGAGAATATTCGACCACAATCTTCATTTAAACGGCCCATCCTTCTCGTCTAAATGAATTTCTTTATTTGAGAAATGAAAAAAAAAATATTTCACTTCACCAATCGATTCATAGAATTGACAACATAGGCTGTAAAAGTTTAATCTATTTCAACCGATCAAGCTCTACACAAAGTCTCTTATTAACGACTTTTTCATTATTTACAGAATTAGGAGAAACATAACCAAGATAAAAATATACTTATTCATTTTTCACATGCTATAATATGCCGATAATTTTGACAGGAATTGGAAACAACAATAGTGAGAAGACTTGAAATGAACTGTTGATATATTGATGTATGTACCTAGACAATCTCAGTTTCAGCAAGCATTTCGCGATTATTTCAATCACTTTTATACAATGGTTTTCTCAAACTAATTACATATAACTAACATCAAACTCGGTAAAACTAACTAGGAAGGTCATGGTCTTGTTTGCCCAAATTACAACTACTAAGAATACGCGTCAACATCGTATTTCTCAGTTTAATAAAACTGATAAAAACAGCACTTTGTTTCAAAAAATTATACTGCCAAGTATGGGATACTGCTATATCGCACATAGATGGCGTGTCCCATGTATGTTCCGAGCTTGTTAAACTCTCTCTCTTCGTGGATCGTTGACAAAGTGTGACAAAGTAACTTGACTTTAGCCTTAGCGCATCGTTGTTTGTTTACAACCGTTTTTATACCATGTTTCGTCAAACTAATTATGCGGGGTGTCCATAAAGTCCCCTTACAATTTTGTCATGAAGTTAGTTGTTAGGAAGGTCATGGTATTGTTTGCCCAATTTACAAAAGTAAACGGGTATTGTCCTATATTGCGACCTTTTCCATTATTTACTAATTATGCTGACCATAGCCAAGATGAACATTGAATTCTTCATTTATTCACAAACTATGATATGGTAGACTGATAGTAAATGGTAATTTCAGATTGAAATTGCACATAATAATTGTGAGAAGTCTTGAATTGGATTGTTGATTTAGTGCTTATCCTTGGACAAGCTCAATTTTATTAAGCATTTCACAAATATTTTAATCATTTTACACCATGGTTTATCAGGTTACTTATTAAAAACGGAAAAACTCCAAACACAAAGCCAGGGGCAAATGATACTGTAATTTTACGCGCAGATACATGAAAATCAACATGTTATCCACAACCCAGACTGCAATTCAGGTTAATCAAACCCAAAATACTCCTGTACAAAGGTGTGTTTACTCAAAATATGTTTGACTTCTGCTGAGTGTGGGATATTGATGAAGCATGAAAGTATGTTCCACCCACGATCAGTGTTTTTTAAGATACCTCGTTCATGCATGTTTGGGCAAAAGTAAATGATTGTTTCCGCATTCCTTTTCGGTTGACGTGTTTCTAAGATTAGATTACTTGAGCATGTTAATAGACCATGAAGTAAAAATGATTGTATCTGCGGAATTCTAACAATAAAGTTGGGTAAATTTAACCAATGGTTTACAGTGATCAATGCGCTTTAAAGAAATATAAGTCAAGATAGATCGGTTGACAAATATTTTACATAATCCACATGTATGTAAAATAATATGGCAGAACACTGCCTTTCAACCACTAATAATGATATATCAATTTTCCTCCACTGATGCATAAATCAATTTGGATATTCAAAAACTACAAAAGTAAATCGAACTAAATTAAGTGGTTTTTAAGATTTTTTTTTTTTTGAAAAATTGTTCATTAGCTATATATGCTGCTTAAAAGAAGAGCTCATTCAACTTTTGGTCACTGTGGAAAATATTAAATTTTTCAAATCTGTATGAATCCATAACTATGTACATTATGAGTACATTATCCTCCTGCATAAATATACAATAATTCATGTGCTATGTTATTGGACTAGCTATAAAATGTTTTTCTGCCTGGTGTAATACATGTAGTATCACAAGTACTTCTTCTAATAAAGGTGACACCAAACAAAAAACAGCAATTATCATATTAATGTCAAACATTTAGCATAAATACTGAGACAATAGGTGTTTCAAGTTTTTTTTTTGCTCAGAACATTGCCCTAGACTAAAAAGTATTGAATTTTCAATAGTGTAGTAAAATACAACCCTTTCCTCATGAGGCATTCTACATTTCGCTTCAACCTAATATAGAGAAAGTCAAATATAGGCTTATTAATGCACTGTTTATTGAATATTTTATATTATCATTCAGAAGGCCAGATATAAGCAGATATGGGTCTACAAGTTGGATTGTAGATGGGTGTTGTACATCACAATATTTTTTCTAGTAATTCTTTTACATCTATTGGTCTGATGAAGCTAACCCACTTTTTCTCATAGATCGTTCCACATTTTCCCATAGAGCAAGGGCCTTATTTGTGGACTATTTGGACTAGCTTATTAAAATTGCCATCTGTAACCACAGAATGACAAATGAATCCCATATATTTTACGCCAGCCAAAATGAATTAAGAAAAGTATAAGCCATGGATCTTTTTTACAAAACCCCACCACTCCCACCAATGCTCGAAAGAAGAAAATTAGTAATTATCCCGTTAGAGTTAGGGATGCAGATTGTGTTGGAAATTCAAATTTTCAAATCATTCCTAGCCCTAACCCCAACTGGATAATTAGTAAGTTGTTACTTCAGAATAGGCAGGGGTGTTTTCTGAAATCTCACATTTTTGCATTAGTGGCAAGGACTTTGTACAAAATATCCTAATACATAACAGTCTAATATTAATTTCCCAGTTTTATAACAGACGGAAATTCATAAGGATATGCGACCACAATCGCCATTCAAACGGCCCTCCCTCTCTGTGAAATGTATTTCTCGAGTTGGAAAATTATTACCGATAATGAATAAATGTAAAAAATTATCCACTTCAATTTTTTCATAAAATTGGCCACATAGTCAGTAAAATTTCAATCTATTTGAACTGGTCAAGTTCTAAACAAAGTCCCATATTGTGGCCTTTTTCTTTAGTTACAGAATTAGAAGAAACATAACCAAGATTCTTCGTTTTTGTACATGCTAACTATATAATCAGTAATTACTACAGTTAGTTACTATAATCAGTAAACCCTTGACTCTCTCGATTTTATTTTGCCAAATTGTATTCCCATTTTTGTTAAAGAATAATTAGTTGATTTTATTTGACGTCATCTGCTGTTGAACTCAGCAAACATGGTGTCGCTGACACGATGACTCTGGTAGTATTTCGCGGCCCCGCGTCAATTGCGGAAATATTGTGTGCCTTTCTATTTCAACTGCTTTTTGTTAGCATTTTTTTTCTTATTACTTGTGTCGCTACAATATTTCATGCACGACGGAAATAAAATATCTGAATCTGAATCTATGAGATGACGATAATTTTGACAGAATTGGAAATATCAATTGTGAGAATTCCTGAATTGAACTGTTGATATATTGAAAACCATCTGCTCAGAATTTCAGTTTTAGCAAGAATTTTGCAATCATTATAATCGTTTTCATACCATGTTTTGTCAGACTAATTATACAGGATGTCAATAAAGTCCCTATACAATTTTAACTTTGTCATGAAGTTAGCTGTTAGGAAGCTCATGGTATTGTTTGCCCAATTTACAAAATTAAACAGGAATTGGACATAATAATAATTTCTGAATTGAACTGTTGATATATTGATGTTCATCCCCGAACAATCTCAGTTTTAGCAAGAATTTTGCAATCATTACAATCGTTTTTATACCATGTTTCGTCAAACTAATTATGCAAGGTGTCCATAAAGTCCCTTATAATTTCAAATTTCAATTTTGTCATGAAGTTAGTTCTTAGGAAAGTCATGGTATTGTTTGCCCAATTTACAAAAGTAAACGGGTCTATATTCCTATATTGCGACCTTTTCCATTATTTACAGAATTATGCAGACCATAGCCAAGATGAACTTTAAATTCTTCATTTTTTCACAAACTATGATATGGTAGACCAGGGGTGGGCAACATACGACTCGCGGGCCGGATCCGGCCGAGATTTTAGCTGGCCCGCTGCCTGTATCCAACCACACCCTGTAATGTGGTCCGACGCATCATTCATGAAAGTTGCCGATCTACTCTTACCGCACTGTCAGTGCAAGCTGGTAAAATAAACAATTGCCTTAGTGAACAAACAATTGGGTTAGCACACTTGTTAAACAAACAATATAAGGTCAAAGCAGAAAGCGTAGTAAACATTCCATAAACATAATCCAAATCCACATAAACAGATTTATTATTTTGTCAACCAAAAACAAACAGTCATCAATACGAAAAAAAATACATAACATAAATAAAATTGCTTCGGTATTGACAGCAGGGAGCGATATGACCATGAGGTCATCGAGTTCAACTCCCACCCTATTTTCTGAAGTGATTAAGTTTCACACTGAAGATGACTATTAGAAAAGTTGGTCTGTCAAATAATACTTTTAAAAATCCAATGTAGTCTCAGATAACTATTGGGGGATGTTTTATCGAGAACTCATTTACACAATAAAAGTTCTATATGCTTTAGATCAGTGGTTCCCAACCGTCGGTCCATGGATCGGTGCCGGTCCGCGAGGCTTTTTCGCCGGTTCGCGGAAAATTTCATTTTGTTGTTTTTCTACCGCATCAATCGCTTTACCGAAGCCGAAAAAAGACGAAGTTACGTTGGTTTATTACACAATTTCTTTTCCGCCGTCATATTGCTGTTGGATACGTGCGGGATGGCCCGGCAACGTCTTGGCGCCGAGTAATCATACTTTTCGGTTCATCGCGAAAGCGCTCCGGCAAATCTCGCAAGATTCAGAAGCCTGGAAATCAGCTTGCGTGCTTTTACCGTTCTGCATGATTTTCTCAATTAATACGTCAAAGTTATGTTGGTTTATTACGCAATTTCTCCTCCGCCGTCATATTGGTGTTTGATAAGTGCGGTATTAATGGCCCGGCAACGTCTTGGTGCTGAGTAATCACTTTTTGCTTTTTTGGTTCCGATTCATCGTGAAAGCGCGCCGTCAAATCTCGCAAGATTCAGAAACTCGGAAATCAGCATGCGTGCTTTTTCCGCTCTGCATGATTTTCTTGATTAATCCAAATCCATCCAAACAAAAGGTTATGAATATTTCTTTGTTTAAAACCAGAATGTATCAAGATAGACAGTATAATATTCCAGAGCATCACCATGAGCATCTAATAAAGATTGGATACCGAAGAATTTTTTGTAATCATCCGGCCCGCCGAGTACCTCATTTTCCCACATCTGACCCGCCGACTAGAAAAATTGCCCACCCCTGTGGTAGCCTGATAGTAAATGGTAATTTCAGATTGAAATTGCACATAATAATTGTGAGAAGTCTTGAATTGGATTGTTGATTTAGTGCTTATCCTTGCACAAGCTCAATTTTATTAAGCATTTCACAAATATTTCAATCATTTTTACACCATGGTTTATCAGGCTACTTATTAATAACGGAAAAACTACAAATACAAACCCAGGGGCAAGTGATACTGTAATTTTACGCGCAGACACATGAAAATCAACATGTTATTCACAACCCAGACTGCAACTCAAGTGAATCAAACCCAAAATACCCCTGTACAAAGGTGTGTTTACTCAAAATATGTTTGACTTCTGCTGAGTGTGGGATATTGATGAAGCATGCAAGTATGCATGTTCCATCCACGATCAGTATTTTTTAAGATACCTCGTTCATGCATGTTTGGGGAAAAAGTAAATGATTGTTTTCACATTCCTTTCCGGTTGACGCGTTTCTAAGATTAGATTACTTAAGCATGTTAATAGGCCGTGAGGTAAAAATGATTGTATCTGCGGAATTCTACCAATAAAGTTGGGTAAATTTAACCAATGGTTTACAGTGATCAATGCGCTTTAAAGAAATATAAGTCAAGATAGATCTGTTGACAAATATTTTACAAAATACACATGTATGCTTTAGATCAGTGGTTCCCAACCGTCGGTCCGTGGACCGGTGCCGGTCCGCGGAAAATTTCATTTTGTTGTTTTTCTACCGTCTCAATCGCTTTACCGAAGCCGAAAAGACGAGGTTACGTTGGTTTATTATGCAATTTCTGTTGGATACGTGCCGGATGGCCCGGCGACGTCTTGGCGCGGAGTAATCATATTTTTCGGTTCCTCGCGGAAGCGTTCCGTCAAATCTCGCAAGATTCAGAAGCCTGGAAATCAGCATGCGTGCTTTTACCGTTCTGCATGCTTTTCTTGATTAATAGGTCAAAGTTATGTTGGTTTATTAGGCAATTTCTCCTCCGCCGTCATATTGGTGTTTGATAAGTGCGGTATTAATGGCCCGGCGACGTCTTGGCGCTGAGTAATCACTTTTTGCTTTTTCGGTTCCGATTCATCGTGAAAGCGCTCCGTCAAATCTGGCAAGATTCAGAAACCTGGAAATCAGCATGCGTGCCTTTTCCGCTCTGCATGCTTTTCTTTATTAATCCAAATCCATCCAAATAAAAGATTATGAATATTTCTTTGTTTAAACCAGAATGAATCAAGATAGACAGTATAATATTCCAGAGCCATGAGCATCTAATAAAGATTGGATACCGAAGAATTTTTTGTAATCATCCGGCCCGCCGAGTACTTCATTTTCCCACATCTGACCCGCCGACTAGAGGAGTTGCCCACCCCTGTGGTGGCCTGATAGTAAATGGTAATTTCAGATAGAAATTGCACATAATAATTGTGAGAAGTCTTTAATTGGATTGTTGATTTAGTGCTTATCCTTGGACAAGCTCAATTTTATTAAGCATTTCACAAATATTTCAATCATTTTTACACCATGGTTTATCAGGCTACTTATTAATAACGGAAAAACTACAAATACAAACCCAGGGGCAAGTGATACTGTAATTTTACGCGCAGATACAAGAAAATCAACATGTTATTCACAACCCAGACTGCAACTCAAGTGAATCAAACCCAAAATACCCCTGTACAAAGGTGTGTTTACTCAAAATATGTTTGACCTCTGCTGAGTGTGGGATATTGATGAAGCATGAAAGTATGCATGTTCCACCCACGATCAGTGTTTTTTAAGATACCTCGTTCATGCATGTTTGGGGAAAAAGTAAATGATTGTTTTCACATTCCTTTCCGTTTGACGTGTTTCTAAAATTAGATTACTTAAGCATGTTAATAGACCATGAAGTAAAAATGATTGTATCTGCGGAATTTTAACAATAAAATTGGGTAAATTTAACCAATGGTTTATAGTGACCAATAAGCTTTAAAGAAATATAAGTCAAGATAGATCTGTTGACAAATATTTTACATAATCCACATGTATGTAAAATAATATGGCAGAACACTGCCTTTCAACCACTAATAATGATATATCAATTTTCCTCCACTGCTGCATACCGTAAATCAATTTGGATATTCAAAAACTACAAAAGTAAATCGAACTAAATTAAGTGGTTTTTAAGAGTTTTTTTTTTTTGAAAAATTGTTCTTTAGCTATATATGCTGCTTAAAAGAAGAGCTCATTCAACTTTTGGTAACTGTGGAAAATATTAAATTTTCAAATCTGTATGAATCAATAACTATGTACATTATGAGTACATTATCCTCCTGCATAAATATACAATAATTCATGTGCTATGTTATTGGACTAGCTATAAAATGTTTTTCTGCCTGGTGTAATACATGTAGTATCACAAGTACTTCTTCTAATAAAGGTGACACCAAACAAAAAACAGCGATTATCATATTAATGTCAAACTTTTAGCATAAATACTGAGACAATAGGTGTTTCAAGTTTTTTTTTTGCTCAGAACATGGCCCTAGACTAAAAAGTATTGAATTTTCAATAGTGTAGTAAAATACAACCCTTTCCTCATGAGGCATTCCACATTTCGCTTCAACCTAATATAGAGAAAGTCAAAAACAGGCTTATTAATGCACTGTTTATTGAATATTTTATATTATCGTTCAGAAGGCCAGATATAAGCAGATATGGGTCTACAAGTTGGATTGTAGATGGGTGTTGTACACCACAATATTTTATCTAGTAATTCTTTTACATCTATTGGTCTGATGGAGCTAACCCACTTTTTCTCATAGATCGTTCCACATTTTCCCATAGAGCAAGGGCCTTATTTGTGGACTATTTGGACTAGCATATTAAAATTGCCATCTGTAACCACAGAATGACAAATGAATCCGGAAAGTATAAGACATGGATCTTTTCTACAAAACCCCGCCCAAAACACTCCCACCAATGCTCAAAATAAGAAAATTAGTAATCATCCTGTTAAAGTTAGGGATGCAGATTGTGTTAGAAATTCAAATTTTTAAATCATTCCTAGCCCTATACCCGACTGGATAATTAGAAACTTGTTACTTCAAAACATGGCAGGGGTGTTTTCTTAAATCTCACATTTTTTGCATTACTGGCAAGGACTTTGTACAAAAGATCCTAATACATAACAGTCTAATATTATTTTCCCAGTTTAATAACAGATGGAAATTCATAAGGATATGCGACCACAATCGCCATTCAAACGGCCCTCCCTCTCTGTGAAATGTATTTCTCGAGTTGGAAAATTATTACCGATAATGAATAAATGTAAAAAAATATCCACTTCAATTTTTTCATAAAATTGGCCACATAGGCAGTGAAATTTTATTCTATTTGAACTGGTCAAGTTCTAAACAAAGTCCCATATTGTGGCCTTTTTCTTTAGTTGCAGAATTAGAAGAAACATAACCAAGATTCTTCGTTTTTGTACATGAAATGAGATGACGGTAATTTTGACAGGAATTGGAAATATCAATTGTGAGAATTCCTGAATTGAACTGTTGATATTTTGAAATCCATCTGCTCATAATTTCAGTTTTAGCAAGAATTTGGCGATCATTATAATCGTTTTCATACCATGTTTTGTCAGACTAGTTATACAGGATGTCCATAAAGTCCCTTTACAATTTCAATTTTGTCATGAAGTTAGCTCTTAGGAAGCTCCTGGTATTGTTTGCCCAATTTACAAAATTAAACAGGAGTTGGACATAATAATAATTCCTGAATTGAACTGTTTATATATTGATGTTCATCCCCGAACAATCTCAGTTTTAGCAAGAATTTTGCGATCATTACAATCGTTTTTTTACCATGTTTCGTCAAACTAATTATGCAGGGTATCCTTTAAGTCCCCCTATAATTTCAAATTTCAATTTTGTCATGAAGTTAGTTCTTAGGAAGGTCATGGTATTGTTTGCCCAATTTACAAAAGTAAACGGGTCTATAGTCCTATATTGCGACCTTTTCCATTATTTACAGAATTATGCAGACCATAGTCAAGATGAACATTGAATTCTTCTTTTTTCACAAACTATGATATGGTAGACCCGGGGTGGGCAACATACGACCCGCAGGCCGGATCCGGCCTGCGACGAGATTTTGACCAGCCCGCTGACTGTATCCAACCACACTCTGTAATGTGGTCCGACGCATCATTCCTGAAAGTTACCGATCTACTCTCACCGCACTGTCAGTGCAAGCTGGTAAAATAAACAATTGCCTTAGTGAACAAACAATTGCGTTAGCACACTTGTTAAAACAAACAATATGAGGTCAAAGCAGAAAGCGTTGTAAACATTCCATTAACATAATCCATATCCACATAAACAGATTTATTATTTTGTCAACCAAAAACAAACAGTCATCAATACGAAAAAAATACATAACATAAATAAAATTGCTTCGGTATTGACAGGAGGGAGCGATACGACCATGAGGTCATCGAGTTCAACTCCCACCCTATTTTCTGAAGTGATCAAGTATCACACTGAAGATGACTATTAGAAAAGTTAGTCTGTCAAATAATACTTTTAAAAATCCAATGTAATCTCAGAAAACTATTAGGGGATGTTTTATTGAGAACTCATTTACACAATAAAAGTTCTATATGCTTTAGATCAGTGGTTCCCAACCGTCGGTCCGTGGACCGGTGCCGCTCCGCGAGGCTTTTTTGCCGGTCCGCGGAAAATTTCATTTCGTTGTTTTTCTACCGCCTCAATCGCTTTACCGAAGCCGAAAAGACGAAGTTACGTTGGTTTATTACGCAATTTCTCTTCCGCCGTCATATTGCTGTTGGATACGTGCCGGATGGCCCGGCGACGTCTTGGCGCCGAGTAATCATATTTTTCGGTTCATCGCGGAAGCGTTCCGTCAAATCTTGCAAGATTCAGAAGCCTGGAAATCAGCATGCGTGCTTTTACCGTTCTGCATGCTTTTCTTGATTAATTGGTCAAAGTTATGTTGGTTTATTACGCAATTTCTCCTCCGCCGTCATATTGGTGTTTGATAAGTGCGGTATTAATGGCCCGGCGACGTCTTGGCGCTGAGTAATCACTTTTTGCTTTTTCGGTTCCGATTCATCGTGAAAGCGCTCCGTCAAATCTGGCAAGATTCAGAAACCTGGAAATCAGCATGCGTGCCTTTTCCGCTCTGCATGCTTTTCTTGATTAATCCAAATCCATCCAAATAAAAGGTTATGAATATTTCTTTGTTTAAACCAGAATGAATCAAGATAGACAGTATAATATTCCAGAGCCATGAGCATCAAATAAAGATTGGATACCGAAGAATTTTTTGTAATAATCCGGCCCACCGAGTACTTCATTTTCCCACATCTGACCCGCCGATCAGAGGAGTTGCCCACCCCTGTGGTAGCCTGATAGTAAATGGTAATTTCAGATAAAAATTGCACATAATAATTGTGAGAAGTCTTGAATTGGATTGTTGATTTAGTGCTTATCCTTGGACAAGCTCAATTTTATTAAGCATTTCACAAATATTTCAATCATTTTTACACCATGGTTTATCAGGCTACTTATTAATAATGGAAAAACTACAAATACAAACCCAGGGCCAAGTGATACTGTAATTTTACACGCAGACACATGAAAATTAACATGTTATTCACAACCCAGACTGCAACTCAAGTGAATCAAACCCAAAATACCCCTGTACAAAGGTGTGTTTACTCAAAATATGTTTGACTTCTGTTGAGTGTGGGATATTGATGAAGCATGCAAGTATGCATGTTCCACCCACGATCAGTATTTTTTAAGATACCTCGTTCATGCATGTTTGTGGAAAAAGTAAATGATTGTTTTCACATTCCTTTCCGGTTGACGTGATTCTAAGATTAGATTACTTAAGCATGTTAATAGACCATGAAGTAAAAATGATTGTATCTGTGGAATTCTAACAATAAAGTTGGGTAAATTTAACCAATGGTTTACAGTGATCAATGCGCTTTAAAGAAATATAAACCAAGATAGATCTGTTGACAAATATTTTACATAATCCACATGTATGTAAAATAATATGGCAGAACACTGCCTTTCAACCACTAATAATGATATATCAATTTTCCTCCACTGCTGTATACCGTAAATCAATTTGGATATTCAAAAACTACAAAAGTAAATCAAACTAAATTAAGTGGTTTTTAAGATTTTTTTTTTTTTGAAAAATTGTTCATTAGCTATATATGCTGCTTGAAAGACGAGCTCATTCAACTTTTGGTAACTGTGGAAAATATTAAATTTTTCAAATCTGTATGAATCAATAACTATGTACATTATGAGTACATTATCCTCCTGCATAAATATACAATATTTCATGTGCGATGTTATTGGACTAGCTATAAAATGTTTTTCTGCCTGGTGTAATACATGTAGTATCACAAGTACTTCTTCTAATAAAGGTGACACCAAATCGAAAACAGCGATTATCATATTAATGTCAAACTTTTAGCATAAATACTGAGACAATAGGTGTTTTTTTTTTGCTTAGAACATGGCCCTAGACTAGAAAGTATTGAATTTTCAATAGAACATAGAAATATAATGGAATATAGAACAACCCTTTTCTCATGAGGCATTCCACATTTCGCTTCAACCTAATATAGAGAAAGTCAAATATAGGCTCATTAATGCAATGTTTATTGAATATTTTATACTATCATTCAGAAGGCCAGATATAAGCAGATATGGGCGTACAAGTTGGATTGTAGATTGGTGTTGTACATCACAATATTTTATCTAGTAATTCTTTTACATCTATTGGTCTGATGAAGCTAACCCACTTTTTCTCATAGATCGTTCCACATTTTCCCTTAGAGCAATGGCCTTATTTGTGAACTATTTGGACTAGCTTATTAAAATGTCATCTGTAACCGCAGAACTTACGCTTCATTCAGACAAATGAATCCGATATATTTTAGGCCAGCCGAAATGAAAGTATAAGCCATGGATCTTTTTTACAAAACCGCGCCAAAAACACTCCCACAAATGCTCAAAATAAGAAAATTAGTAATTATCCAGTTAGAGTTAGGGATGCAGATTGTGTTGGAAATTCAAATTTTCAAATCATTCCTAGCCCTAACCCCAACTGGATAATTAGTAAGTTGTTACTTTAAAATAGGCAGGGGTGTTTTCTGAAATCTCTTATTTGCATTAGTGGCAAGGACTTTGTACAAAAGATCCTAATACATAACAGTCTAATATTAATTTCCCAGTTTTAAAACAGACGGAAATTCATAAGGATATGCGACCACAATCATCATTCAAACGGCCCTCCCTCTCTGTGAAATGTATTTCTCGAGTTGGAAAATTATTACCGATAATGAATAAATGTAAAAAATTATCCACTTAAATTTTTTCATAAAATTGGCCTCACAGGCAGTAAAATTTTAATCTATTTGAACTGGTCAAGTTCTAAACGAAGTCCCATATTGTGGCCTTTTTCTTTAGTTACAGAATTAGAAGAAACATAACCAAGATTCTTCGTTTTTGTACATGCTAACTATATAATCAGTAATTACTACAGTTAGTTACTATAATCAGTAATCTCTTGACTTTCTCGATTTTATTTTGCCAAATTGTATTCCCATTTTTGTTAAAGAATGATTAGTTCATTTTATTAGACGTCATCTGCTGTTGAACTCAGCAAACATGGTGTCGCTGACACTATGACTCTGGTAGTATTTTGCGGCCCCGCGTCAATTGCGGAAATATTGTGTGCCTTTCTATTTCTGATCTTTTTGTTAGCATTTTTTTTCTTATTACTTGTGTCGCTACAATATTTCATGCACGACGGAAATAAAATATCTGAATCTGAATCTATGAGATGACGGTAATTTTGACAGGATTGGAAATATCAATTGTGAGAATTCCTGAATTGAACTGTTGATATATTGTAAACCATCTGCTCATAATTTCAGTTTTGGCAAGAATTTTGCGATCATTATAATCGTTTTCATACCATGTTTTGTCAGACTAATTATACAGGATGTCAATAAAGTCCCTTTACAATTTCAATTTTGTCATGAAGTTAGGAAGGTCATGGTATTGTTTGCCCAATTTACAAAAGTAAACGGGTCTATATTCCTATATTGCGACCTTTCTCATTATTTACAGAATTATGCAGACCATAGCCAAGATGAACTTTGAATTCTTCATTTTTTCACAAACTATGATATGGTAGACCAGGGGTGGGCAACATACGACTCGCGGGCCGGATTCGGCCCGCGACGAGATTTTGACCGGCCACCTGACTGTATCCAACCACACCCTGTAATGTGGCCCGACGCATCATTCATGAAAGTTGCCGATCTACTCTCACCGCACTGTCAGTGCAAGCTGGTAAAAGGAACAATTGCCTTAGTGAACAAACAATTGCGTTAGCACACTTGTTAAACAAACAATATAAGGTCAAAGCAGAAAGCGTAGTAAACATTCCATAAACATAATCCATATCCACATAAACAGATTTATTATTTTGTCAACCAAAAACAAACAGTCATCAATACGAAAAAAATACATAACATAAATAAAATTGCTTCGGTTTTGACAGGAGGGAGCGATACGACCATGAGGTCATCGAGTTCAACTCCCACCCTATTTTCTGAAGTGATTAAGTTTCACACTGAAGATGACTATTAGAAAAGTTAGTCTGTCAAATAATACTTTTAAAAATCCAATGTAATCTCAGAAAACTATTGGGGCATGTTTTATTGAGAACTCATTTACACAATAAAAGTTCTATATGCTTTAGATCAGTGGTTCCCAACCGTCGGTCCGTGGACCGGTGCCGGTCCATGAGGCTTTTTTGCCGGTCCGCGGAAAATTTCATTTTGTTGTTTTTCTACCGTCTCAATCGCTTTACCGAAGCCGAAAAGACGAAGTTACGTTGGTTTATTACGCAATTTCTCTTCCGTCGTCATATTGCTGTTGGATACGTGCCGGATGGCCCGGCGACGTCTTGGCGCCGAGTAATCATATTTTTCGGTTCATCGCGGAAGCGTTCCGTCAAATCTCGCAAGATTCAGAAGCCTGGAAATCAGCATGCGTGCTTTTACCGTTCTGCATGCTTTTCTTGATTAATAGGTCAAAGTTATGTTGGTTTATTACGCAATTTCTCCTCCGCCGTCATATTGGTGTTTGATAAGTGCGGTATTAATGGCCCGGCGACGTCTTGGCGCTGAGTAATCACTTTTTGCTTTTTCGGTTCCGATTCATCGTGAAAGCGCTCCGTCAAATCTGGCAAGATTCAGAAACCTGGAAATCAGCATGCGTGACTTTTCCGCTCTGCATGCTTTTCTTGATTAATCCAAATCCATCCAAATAAAAGGTTATGAATATTTCTTTGTTCAAACCAGAATGAATCAAGATAGACAGTATAATATTCCAGAGCCATGAGCATCTAATAAAGATTGGATACCGAAGAATTTTTTGTAATCATTCGGCCCGCCGAGTACTTCATTTTCCCACATCCGACCCGCCGACTAGAGGAGTTGCCCACCCCTGTGGTAGCCTGATAGTAAATGGTAATTTCAGATAGAAATTCCACATAATAATTGTGAGAAGTCTTGAATTGGATTGTTGATTTAGTGCTTATCCTTGGACAAGCTCAATTTTATCAAGCATTTCACAAATATTTCAATCATTTTTATACCATGGTTTATCAGGCTACTTATTAATAACGGAAAAACTACAAATACAAACCCAGGGGCAAGTGATACTGTAATTTTACGCGCAGACACATGAAAATTAACATGTTATTCACAACCCAGACTGCAACTCAAGTGAATCAAACCCAAAATACCCCTGTACAAAGGTGTGTTTACTCAAAATATGTTTGACTTCTGCTGAGTGTGGGATATTGATGAAGCATGCAAGTATGCATGTTCCACCCACGATCAGTATTTTTAAGATACCTCGTTCATGCATGTTTGGGGAAAAAGTAAATGATTGTTTTCACATTCCTTTCCGTTTGACGTGTTTCTAAAATTAGATTACTTAAGCATGTTAATAGACCGTGAAGTAAAAATGATTGTATCTGCGGAATTATAACAATAAAGTTGGGTAAATTTATCCAATGGTTTACAGTGATCAATGCGCTTTAAAGAAATATAAGTCAAGATAGATCTGTTGACAAATATTTTACATAATCCACATGTATGTAAAATAATATGGCAGAACACTGCCTTTCAACCACTAATAATGATATATCAATTTTCCTCCACTGATGCATAAATCAATTTGGATATTCAAAAACTACAAAAGTAAATCGAACTAAATTAAGTGGTTTTTAAGATTTTTTTTTTTTGAAAAATTGTTCATTAGCTATATATGCTGCTTAAAAGAAGAGCTCATTCAACTTTTGGTAACTGTGGAAAATATTAAATTTTTCAAATCTGTATGAATCAATAACTATGTACATTATGAGTACATTATCCTCCTGCATAAATATACAATATTTCAAGTGCGATGTTATTGGACTAGCTATAAAATGTTTTTCTGCCTGGTGTAATACATGTAGTATCACAAGTACTTCTTCTAATAAAGGTGACACCAAATCGAAAACAGCGATTATCATATTAATGTCAAACTTTTAGCATAAATACTGAGACAATAGGTGTTTTTTTTTGCTCAGAACATGGCCCTAGACTAGAAAGTATTGAATTTTCAATAGTGGAATATAGAACAACCCTTTTCTCGTGAGGCATTCCACATTTCGCTTCAACCTAATATAGAGAAAGTCAAATACAGGCTTATTAATGCACTGTTTATTGAATATTTTATATTCTCATTCAGAAGGCCAGATATAAGCAGATATGGGCTTACAAGTTGGATTGTAGATGGGTGTTGTACATCACAATATTTTATCTAGTAATTCTTTTACATCTATTGGTCTGATGAAGCTAACCCACTTTTTCTCATAGATCGTTCCACATTTTCCCATAGAGCAAGGGCCTTATTCGTGGACTATTTGGAATAGCTTATTAAAATTGTCATCTGTAACCACAGAACTTACGCTTCATTCAGACAAATGAATCCGATATATTTTACGCCAGCCAAAATGAATTAAGGAAAGTATAAGACATGGATCTTTTTTACAAAACCCCACCCAAAACACTCCCACCAATGCTCAAAATAAGAAAATTAGTAATCATCCTGTTAGAGTTAGAGATGCAGATTGTGTTGGAAATTCAAATTTTTAAATCATTCCTAGCCCTATACCCAACTGGATAATTAGAAAGTTGTTACTTCAAAACATGGCAGGGGTGTTTTCTTAAATCTCACATTTTTGCATTAGTGGGGGGACTTTGTACAAAATATCCTAATACATAACAGTCTAATATTATTTTCCCAGTTTTAAAACAGACGGAAATTCATAAGGATATGCGACCACAATCATCATTCAAACGGCCCTCCCTCTCTGTGAAATGTATTTCTCGAGTTGGAAAATTATTACCGATAATGAATAAATGTAAAAAATTATCCACTCCAATTTTTTCATAAAATTGGCCACACAGGCAGTAAAATTTTAATCTATTTGAACTGGTCAAGTTCTAAACTAAGTGCCATATTGTGGCCTTTTTCATTAGTTACAGAATTAGAAAAAACATAGCAAAGATTTTTCATCTTTGTACATGCTATGAGATGACGGTAATTTTGACAGGAATTGGACAAAATCATTTTGAAAATTCCTGAATCGAACGGTTGATATATTGAAATCCATCTGCTCATAATTTCAGTTTTAGCAAGAATTTTGCGATCATTATAATCGTTTTCATACCATGTTTTGTCAGACTAATTATACAGGATGTCCATCAAGTCCCTTTACAATTTTAATTTTGTCATGAAGTTAGTTGTTAGGAAGGTCATGGTATTGTTTGCCCAATTTACAAAAGTAAACGGGTCTATAGTCCTATATTGCGACCTTTTCCATTATTTACAGAATTATGCAGACCATAGCCAAGATGAACATCGAATTCTTCATTTTTTCACAAACTATGATATGGTAGACTGCTAGTAAATGGTAATGGTAATCCAGACTGAAAGCAACATGTTATTCACAACCTAGACTGAAATTCAGGTGAATCAAACCCAAAATAACCTGTACAAAGGTGTGTTTACTCAAAATATGTTTGACTTCTGCTGAGTGTGGGATATTGATGAAGCAGCAAACGTGCATGTTCCACCCACGATCAGTGTTTTTAAGATACCTCGTTCATGCATGTTTGGGGAAAAGTGAATGATTGTTTTCGCATTCCTTTCCGGTTGACTTGTTTCTAAGATTAGATTACTTAAGCATGTTAATAGGCCGTGAAGTAAAAATGATTGTATTTGCGGAATTCTAACAATAAAGTTGGGTAAATTTAACCAATGGTTTACAGTGATCAATGCGCTTCAAAGAAATATAAGTCAAGATAGATCTGTTGACAAATATTTTACATAATCCACATGTATGTAAAATAATATGGCAGAACACTGCCTTTCAACCACTAATAATGATATATCAATTTTCCTCCACTACTGTATACCGTAAATCAATTTGGATATTCAAAAACTACAAAAGTAAATCGAACTAAATTAAGTGGTTTTTGAGAGTTTTTTTTTTGAAAAATTGTTCAATAGCTATATATGCTGCTTAAGAGACGAGCTCATTCAACTTCTGGTAACTGTGGAAAATATTAAAATTTCTAAAGCTATATGAATCAATAACTATGTACATTATGAATATCCTCCTGCATAAATATACAATAATTCATGTGTGATGTTATTGGAATAGCCATAAAATGTTTTTCTGCCTGGTGTAATATATGCAGTATCACAAGTACTTCTTCTAATAAAGGTGACACCAAATCCAGTGTTTCGAAAACAGCGATTATCATATTATTGTCAAACTTTTAGCATAAATACTGAGACAATAGGTGTTTCAAGTTTTTTTTTGCTCAGAGCTTGGCCCTAGACTAGAAAGTATTGAATTTTCAATATTGGAATAACCCTTTTCTCATGAGGCATTCCACATTTCGCTTCAACCCAATAGAGAGAAACAAACTTATTAATGCACTGTTTATTGAATATTTTATACTACCATTCAGAAGGCCAGATATAAGCAAATATGGGCTTAAAAGTTGGATTGTAGATGGGTATTGTACATCACAATATTTCATCTAGTATTCTTTTACATCAATTGGTCTGATGAAGCTAACCCACTTTTTCTCATAGATCGTTCCACATTTTCCCTTGGAACAATGGCCTTATTTATGGACTATTTGGACTTACTTATTAAACAGGACTTATGCTTCATTCAGACAAATGAATCCAACATATTTTCCACAAGCAAACATAAAACAAGGAAAGTACAATACATGGATATTTTGTACAAAGGTCCTGCCTAAAACACTCCCACCAATGATTAAAATAATAAAATTAGTAATTTCCCAGTCGGAGTTAGGGGTGCAGATTGCGCTGGAAGTTCAAATATTTAAAGCATTCCTAGCCCTAACCCTAACTGGATAATTAGTACCGTAAGTTTTTCTAAAATCTCACATTTTTGCATTAGTGGCGCATACTTTGTACAAAAGATACTATTACCGGTACATAACAGTCTGATATCATTTGCCAAGTTTGGAAACAGTTGGAAATTTATAAGCTTATGCAACATGATCGCCATTCAAGCGACTCCTCCCTCTCGTCTAAATGATCTTCTTGATTTGAAAAATTAGTACCGATAATGAAGAAATGTAAAAAATATTCCACTTCACCATTTGGTTTATAAAATTGATCACATAGACAGTAAAAGTTTCAACTCATCAAGTTCGAAACAAAGTCCCGTATTGCAGCCTTTTTCATTGTTTACAGAATTAGAAGGAACATTGCCAAGATTCTTCATTTTTGTAAATGAAATGAGATGGCGGTAATTTTTGACAGGAATTGGACATAATAATAATTCCTGAATTGAACTGTTGATATATTGATGTTCATCCCCGGACAATCACAGTTTTAGCAAGAATTTTGCGATCATTACAATCGTTTTTATACCATGTTTTGTCAAACTAATTATGCAGCATGTCCATAAAGTCCCTTTACAATTTAATTTTGTCATGAAGTTAGTTCTTAGGAAGGTCATGGTATTGTTTGCCCAATTTACAAAATTAAACGAGAATATAGTCCCGGAATGCGGCATAGGCAAGATGAACATCGAATTCTTACTTTTTTCACAAACTATGATATGGTAGTAAATGGTAATTTCCGATAGGAATTGCACATAATAATTGTGAGAAGTCCTGAATTGGATTGTTGATTTAGTGCTTATCCTTGGACAAGCTCAGTTTCATCAAGCATTTCAATCTTTTTTACTCCAGGGTTTATCAGGCTACTTATTAATAGCAAAAAAACTATGAATACAAAGCCAGGGACAAATGATGCGGAAACTTTACGCCCAGATACATGAAAATCAACATGATATTCACAACCCAGACTGCCATAGACTGCAATTCAGGTGAAACAAAAACACTCCCTTACAAAAGTATGTCTATTCAAAATATGTTTGACTACTGCCGAGTGTGGGATATTGATGAAGCACGCAAAATTGCATGTTCCACCCACGATCAGTGTTTTTACAGTTACCTCGTTTCACGCATGTTTGGGGAAAAGTAAAAGATTGTTTTCACATTCCTTTCCGGTTGACATGTTTCTAAAATTAGATCGCCTAAGCATGTTTACAGACCATGAAGTAAAAATAATGTATCAGCGGAATATTCTAACAAGGAAGTTGGGTAAAATTAACCAATGGTTTACAACAGTGGTTCCCAACTGAAAAGAAATATAATTCAAGATAGAATTGACAAATATTTTACAAAATCTACATGTATGTGAAATAATATGGCAGAACACTGCCTTTCAACCACTAATAATAATATACCAACTTTCCTCTACCAATGCATACATCAATTTGGATTCAAAAACTACAAAATTAAACAAACTAAATTAGGTGTTTCAAGTTTTTTTTGCTCAGAACATGGCCCTAGACAAGCAAGTATTGTAGTTTATGAATTTTCAATAGTGTAGTATAGTACAACCCTTTTTTTAGGAGGCATTCCACATTTCACTTCAATCTAATATAGAGAAACAGGCATATTAATGCACTGTTTTTTGAATATTTTATATTCTCATAGTATAATCTCATAGTCCCAGAAGGCCGATACTTGTACAAGCAGATATGGACTTACAGGTTGGATTGTAGATGAATGATGTATATTACAATATCAATTGTAATTGGCAATTGATGTGATAAAGCTATCCCACTTTTTCTCCTTGTTCCACATTTTCTCTTCAGAACAAGGCCATACACAGGGCACAAGAGTGCTTGAAAGGAGAGAGTGCTTGAAAGGTAAACTTGACATTGAACAGTGAACTACAATCATATATAAACATCAGAAATAGGATTGAGTATCACAACCTCTAGAATACCTTAGTACAGGGTGGTCCAAGGTTGTCGACTCCGGGGGCCACAAAATTGCTTTTGCGTTGTTTGCGGGCCACAATAGTGCCAAGAATATATAAAACAGTGCAATACAAAACAAACAGTTTTATTCGGTACTCTCGAAGTATGTGAACCAGGTTAGGGTTAGGCCATAACTTTATTCCAATTTTCCTTATTTTAGTACTATTACGAGTTCGGGAACTAGCCAAGTCACCCCCGTAGTATTTGTACCTGGAATTATGGCCAAATCCTAACCTGGTATACATACTACGTTTTGGTGTCTGCCATCTTGGTTCACATGATTCTGGAGTACCTTTCATTGTGCAAACACATTGATCGTTATTTGACATTCTCCAAGCTAAAACATTCACCACCATAAAACTTACTAAAACCACCATGAACTTTCCAGTTTAGTATACGATTTCAGGTTTTTTTATACTGGAGAAAGGGCTTTTGTAATTGAAACCTCGATAAGATCGGATCAGAAAATGCACATATCTCACAAGATTCTGTAATACTGTTTAGTCTGTTGGCAGAAGGCAACTCGGCAGGAATTATATTGTCAGGCCATAACAATAATAATTAGCTATCAGTCAGCATAACCAACCTAAGCTTAAAGATTCGTTATTCGATCTTGAGTTTTTCCAATATTGTTATCATGGTACCTTTCCTACCAAAAATATAGAAAACTAGCTAACAATTAAGACTAGCTAATGAAAAAGTAATATATTCTCATTGGACTAGCCAAGTATGATTGTCTCAGATAGTCATATCACTAGTCAGTTCAATGAAATTAGTGATGTAACAATATGTCAGAGGATTTTTATGGTTATTTTCATGACAAAACAATACCAAATAAGATTTTTTCATTACCCTCCAACCAATAAAACGTGGGCCACAGATAATGATGCTGCAGGTCACTGGCTATATGCGGCGTGAGGTTTGGACCACCCCTCCTTAGTAATTAGGGCGATTTGTAATGTAGCCGATGCAAGAAAACGCTTCTCCAAGAGTTTTTATTGACTATATTACGTAAATTATCGACAAGCCCCATTACTGTTTAGATACTGATAAAATTAGACCATATATATATTGAAACTGGACACTGTCTCGATCTGGTTGATGCCATAACACAAAATTAAAGACTGTCGAAGCATTTGCAATTATTTTCATAAGTTTCTAGTCAGATATGAACTCTTTTAATAGTTTCGCTTACTCATAAATATTACAGTATATGATGTTCAATTCAAATTTAATATTCAAATATCGCGATTCGCTACCTTCTTGTATATGGCACACACATTCTAGCGCCGCTGTCCACATTTTGATTAAAACAATTTTCGATTATTATATTTTCTGTTTTATCGTAATGAACGACAGCACTTTGTGGCACAACTAAATTACTGCCAACATGAAAGGAATTAAATCAGCGCCGACTTGAAGTACCAAACGTATAACATGAGGACATTTTTGATTGAAAGTATTTTACAATCATTATTTTATATTAAGGTAGTCGAGATATCCTGAGCGGACACGGCAATAAATTTTGTTATTTTTCGCAAGTCTTCTCAAACATGATTTGTGTGAGCTTCATATATGGGCTGATATATTTTATAATGTATGCCAAAGAGTCTGACGATTAGTTAATTGACTTCGTATACCAGCTGTTATTTGTCTTAATCCTGAAAACAAAAACGTGGCCGGTGCAATGAAGCACTCCCTGCCCGATAACGGCACTTCAGAAAGAAAACGGCTACCACGAAATAAAGTGATTGATTTATGACCCTTCCGTTTTGCTGATTCAGGAAAAAACGGAAAACACAGCTGTTGCCTAACCCATGGACGTACAGCACAGTATTTATCACATCTTATTCATATGTTATTTCAACCTTTCAGTTACCGTAAATGGTTGTTCAAAATGATTGAAATTACAGTTTTATTGTTAAGAATTAATGCTGTGAGTATTATTCTACCTGAAACTTCTATCTGATTCTTACTTGTGCACAAATGATAACGTTTTGACCACGAGACGGCTGGTAGATCAATGCTGTTGCTCTTATGCAAAAGATACAATTAAATTTAATCAAATACAAGCGGTCACGTTTATGATCAGCCAATCACACCTAGACAAGCGATCGCGTGTGTGGGGTGTGCGTGCACGCTCTTTATCGTGAGAATTAAGCATGGTCTGTAGCTGTTGCAATTACCGGCAAGTCAGCATTATATCATTTCGTTGCGTGATCAAAGTCTCGATGCACGAAGGAGCCGATTTTTTGGTGCTATCTGAGTTATGCGCGCATAAGACGGTCCCTTAGTTGGGCAACTTTTTTTTTTAGTTTTAAACTCGGCGTATTTGCGAATAAATACGGTATATATTTTTGGAAATTTAATTTGATAGCAAAAGTCACCATGCAAGGGCGAAAAATGTCACTATTTTACCTTCTGTTCTATGCACATTTAACATTGAAATTATCCTTTATAAATAATTATTCATCAATTTGAAAATAAACTGTGAGACCACTGATACAAATAACTCTACAATCTGGGAAGATAAAAATCCTGAAGTGACATTTGTTCAACTATCGTCTTCCAAGCACTTATTTTATATCATATTATCATACTCAAATATCCCAATTGTGAAAAAAGTATAATGCGAGATACTATCTTCTAACAATACCCTGCCCAGACCAGCAGATCCGAATCTGATGTGGGATTAATTACCGTATTTATTCGCAAATACGCCGAGTTTAAAACTCAAAAAAAAGTTGCCAATCTAAGGGACCGTCTTATTCTGGCATAACTCAGATAGCACCAAAAAATCTCACAGATCTCACAGACCATGTTACGATTTGTGGAAACAGCGTAAATGCGAATTTTTATGAATTCACTATTTTGAAGCTATTATTAAGGAGTCGTCTTATCCGCGTGATAGGCGTATAGTCGAGAAAATACGGTATGTGCGAGAGGATTGCCGAAATCCTCACAGCCTTAGGTTAGTTCATATGACCACTGGCCAGTTACGGCTTCCTCCACCATCAAGTCCATGCATCCGGAAACTGGCTAACTAAAACCATACCGACATGGATTTGTGGCTGGGCGATGGGCCGTGGTTATCCATATGGTTAGGCCATTTATCCCTTTCCCCCCTCAGGATAAATATGTAAATCCTATCCTAACATATTCAAACCCAAAAACAAAAATTTGCAACATACACAAAAAAGTCAGACACAATTCCCTATAGCTTAATGTTATTTATAAAAAATAAAAAATGAATATTGAATTTGTCATTCTTAATTGTAGTACAAGTGTGTAATATTTGACATCAAATAATCTGAAAATTGATTAGAAATATATCAGTTTTCTCAAAACATTCTATTTTGAAAAGTTGGCTCAAGTTTTAAATTTTTTTATCAAAGTATTTTTGATCATTTTTTTTTGGAATAATACATACATATCAGCGAATTAATATGAAAACTAGGTTAGACAGCTTGTGATAGCGCCAATCAAAGTGTATTTGCCGACGCAGTCTATAAAAGCAGTCAGTAAAAGTTTGAGAACCATTGCTCTATTATGTCCAAACTATCCAAAAACTTCACACTTATCCACTTATATGTAAGTAGATACTTCCTTTTAAAATGACCAGAATTGTTCCGATTTAAGGTTTGGGAGAGATTTACTACTGACAGTTTTACCCTGCAATGCCAATACTATGCCATTGCACCCAACTTGGCGATACTGTTGCAACAAACCCCAACATTTTATCAATTTCATGCAATTGAGTTTTAATGACAATGTGGAAATTAACTGAATAGAATTTCTAATTTGTTGGTTTTTTGTTCAACAGGTAAATGTAGCAAAACTATCAATTTTACAATTAGCATTCAAGCCATTCATATCAAGGTGTAAACAGCTAAACCAAAAATACCATGTATACTCATCATAATATAATATTAATATAAAAACACATTAATACTAATTTATTTTTCTCACATCAGTCTCATGCTATGAATATTTTTGCATCAAATTACTTAGATCATTTAGAACAGGGCTACTCAACTGGCGGCCCGCAGTCCAAATCCGGAACTTTCGAGTATTTGATTCGTACCACACCTAGGTAATTCTTTATTTTGGATCATTAACCCCACTTTTGAAGTTTCCTTCTATAAAATGACGCATATAGTTTTGAATATATATATGAAAAAAACTATAACACCATAAAAAACCATCTTGATTTGCTATTAATTAATAGCCGTTCGAGGAAGTGAGTGTTTAAGAATACCAAAATTGTATGCGGATTTTGGTAAAAAAAAAAGGAGATTAGCCCTGGTTTAGAAAAAAGAATTTTATTGCAATCCGATGATAGTTGGTCAAAATTAAATTAGTTCCAGATTATAAACATTTTATTCAGAACTGAATTGATTTCTGGCCTTTCAAACAAAATCTGTTTGTACAAACTCATGAAAGCTTATAAGAATAATACCTCTAACTTATCTTTTATTAATTTATGATGATCAATTCTGTATTTTTGAAAATTTTGGTTTCAGTATTGACTATACCAGTGCTTCCCAACATTTTCCAATTTGCAGGACAATTTCATTGCTTTTTTTTGTAACTCACTATAGTATGTTAATACATGAAAAAAGAAACAATGCATTTACATGAAATTTAATAATAATGCGAAACTTGAGCTTGCACATTACATTTGCAAGTTTGGGTGTTTGAATAAAGTATATTAACCCCGGTTCAGCTAGTATTCAAAATGCAACTAATTGGACATAGCTTTAACAATTACATATAAACTGCCACCTTTGCTACTGTCTACCCGAATTTGACAAATTATCCGCTGTCTACCTACGCTTTCCAACATGTAGGGGCGTACTGAAATTATTAACGCAAAGCAAACCATAATTCTAATTATTACATTGCTTCATAATTACTATTGTTGAATATAATGATAAAGCCATTTTTCGATCTAATCGAAAACTGTATGTACTGTCTGGAAAAGCTTCGTGGTCAGCCTTAAATAGCTTTTGTGTCACAACCCACTAGACTATACTCCAATAATGTGTCTCTAGAGTAGACCCCCGATAATATTATAACATAACTTTCATATAACATGATATTATTACTAAGAATTTGGTATTATGGTAGCTTATCTTTGAGCACTATTTCATGGAGTATTTTCATGTCAAATACCTCTGAAAATGAATCAGTTTCGGGAGCCATTATTGATGAATTTTAATAATGGATACAAAACATAACCATGAAATGGGGAGAAGACTTCTTAAAAAAGCTCTTTGACTAAAACAGAACATTAGGAATACATGTTAGCACTTTAAAACAATTAATTGAGTGTTCAGTTTACAGCTACACTATGATAATCCCTTTTACAAGTCATCATGTGATTTTTAAAATGAAATTACGGTAGGTAGCTGTGTATCAAAAGTCTCAAATACTAGTAAATTTAAGCCATTACTAATGAAATTTCTAACATTCAGAATTCCAAAGTTTTTCCCGCTTATTCAATACATAACCTTCCTACATCTGGCCAGTTAACCTTGAACTCCAAAACTGACATTTTTTTTTTTGACACAAATTCAGGAATTATTATTCCGAAGTACGAAGATTTACAAAAGTAAAAACAGATTACGGTACTTCTAACAGATTCAAACTTAGTGTCGAATCAGAATAAATTGGCCCAGTTTTATTCACATTTCCCACAAGTGCAAATAGTAAAAGTGAAAAATTAAAATATAAAACCATAGCATTACAGAATTTATCATATATAATTCAATGTATTTCCCCAAAAAATAATTTATCCATATTATCATAAGGTCGTCATCCAATTTGTGCATTCATTTTTATATATATTTACCAGTAATCAATCGAATTAGTTAATTTTTTGCATTGAAATTGGAAAAAATTAGACAGAAAGTCAGAAAACATCCTAAGTGGGGGTTTTGGCATTTTTCCATTCACTATCTATAATATTTAATCTGAATATTCATAACTTCAGACATTTAAATATTCTCATATAGTATTCATAAATCTGGTGTTGCATAGAAAATGTCACATCATGATTGATTTAAGTATGAGATCATCCATGTGTTCATACAATAATAAATCATTTCTTTCACTTGTTTTCAATAAATTTGAAATTCCTATCAGTTTACATTTGAATATTGAACGCATACTACTTTTACTTTTATCTATTTTTTTTGTGCCAAATAAATTCCAATGCCAAACATAATTTTTGTATTGAGATTTTAGATCCGAATTATCATATTCTGAATACAAAGTTTTTTGTTTTTATGTTTAGGTCTTTCAATTTGAATCCCATTTCCCCCGATATATTTGAATAATATAGTAAAAAATCCAAACAATTACTAATTCATACCATTACCATGATGTCATTAATTTAATATATTCCAATATATGTCCACAGGAGTTGAGTTTATCCACATGTAATCCAATCAGCAGTTGTATATTTAGATATATTTATAAATCATTTACAGTTACCGTTAATTGTTTTATTTAATTTAGCATGGAAAATGCAACAAGAATATAAAAAATAGACAGAGAATAAAGAAAATACCAAGCTTTCATACTGGGTTTTCCTATTCCCCACCTATGTCTCATACATCTACATCTCATGAAAATGATATACAACCTATAAAATTTCAGAAGTCCTTGCAGGATATTAATCATACTTGGCGTTGCATCTTACATCATAATTGACCTATGTATTGGATCATCCATGTGCTCATATAACAATATTTCATTTCTTTTCCTTGGTTTAAATAAATTTAGGATTCCAATCATTTTCCAATTGAAAATTGAACGCATACTACTCTTCCTTTTATCTATTCCATCATATTTTACTGATTCCAAATTGTTGATTTTCCGAATATTACTGTGATCAATTTCGATTTGCATTCCGAATCATTTATTATAATATTATTCTGATTATTATCTATGCAACACCATTGCCAAAAATCAATAGTCCAGTCACATTCTAAAATAAATGACATACAGTTTCTTCAATTCTATTATCACATAAAACACATATTCCTGGTTCATCAATGAACCAGTATTTTATTCTATCTCCTGTGGGCAACCAATTAAAATTTTCTTCCAACATAACTCTTTATAGTTTAAACCCAAAGCTCTGCCTTCCAGATACCTAAAAATTATGAACCTAGCCCGGAAGTTACAATTTAGTCGTCATGGATACTAAATGAATATTGCTCATTGTTGCCACATAGTGGCTGCTGTTGCAGTTCCAAAAAATACCCAATTGAATGGGAGACGGGTTGATAGTTACATAATATTATTTGATGTACTACTAAAAAGGTCGTAGGTATGTTGAGTTTGCAATATGTTAGTCAATGTACCGGAAGAAAAAGTCGGAATTGAGTCGAATTCAAAAGAAATGTCCTGATCATCAGATGTCAATCATCGGAGAATACATTGATGAATTTTGTTGTTCTATACTGACACCTAGTGTGGACTTTTTAAACATTCGCTCTTGTCAGTCAAGATTATTTATCCATCCTTCCACACAAGTTAGTGTAGTGTTTTGTAGACTAAAATGATAACATTATCTTTACACTCACATACAATGGGAAACAAGTTTCATCAAATAACTCACTCGAAGAAAAGAGTCATACGTCTGAACCTATTCGAAAGCCCTTCCGAAAAGCAAAATTTTCGGCGGAGGGTTCTGATATTTGTAATTGAAAGTTAGACCGTAACAGCTACCGATAGCAGAACCGGTTACTGGCCAGAAAACGTGAGTTTTCAACAGTTTTGAGGGTGTAAAAAACGGTCTAAAAAGCGTTTTAATCAATGAAAAATTCCTATCGTGCTTTTTTTACATTTTAGAAAAGGGGTCTGACCCTGATGTCAGATTTTTCAAATTCAAACTCAATATTCCAAACTTGCAATGTCAACATTGTCAAGTCCGACACTGACTACCAGGGCTTAACAATTTTTTTTTATCTTTCTTTATTGTTTGTTCAAAATGTCTTCACCCCTTCCATGTCATAGAAAAAACACAGTCTGTAAAATATTGTTCATATTTGTCCAATTTACTTTCAAAAGATTTAAAACACAAAAAAACAGCTAAAAGTCTAAGTATATAGAGAAAATGGTGAGTCTGAATTCAAAAGTATAAAGGTCTATATCTAAATAGTTTCAAATTACAGAATTCTACCATGCTTGTCAGGATGTGGGTATTCTGCCCAGTCATGCTTCAGTGATCATAAGCGGGAGAGCTTTTTGAGATTGAATAGTTTAAGCCAGGGGTGTGCAACTTTTAATACAAGAGGGCCATTTACAAATAACTTAGCGAAACCGCGGGACGCACCTTTTTAACATATGCTTTCTAGTAGTTGCGACCAAAACAATTTTGGTTATTAATCTTATGACATGCGTAGTTCGCTCCTGTGACGTCATAAGCATAGATCATAAATTGGATAATAAATATAGGCTTTGCAACCAAAATACCAGATTCAACTGCCAGATTTAACTAATAAAAACTCGTTTTACAGGCCGCACACCTTTCAAAAATGTCACTAATTCGCGAACCACACCCCTGCGTTAGGGCACCCCCAGAGTTTAGCATGCTTTTATTAACAATATTGGAGTCCGGCAGAGTTGAGTTTGAATTGCTCTTATTGATATTGAAAAGCTGTATTCAAAGACTAGAGCAATGGTTCCCGACCGGGGGTATTTAAAACTATAAATACCACTGGAATGATAAACAGGGGGCCAATGAGTCCATAAAGCCTCAGGAAGGGAGCTGTTGAAGATTGGGAACCACCGGACTAAAAATTAGAGATTTCTAGAGTAGAGTCCGGAGTCGAAAATTCAAATCTAAGCGCTCCGGAAATATTTGCACAAAGATGGCGCACAACCTGAACTCTAACCTGGTATCTATTCATCTTAGCGCACAAACTTCGGGAGCACCCTAATCTATGGCATTATTTTCACTATCCATTGGAATATTCAGAGTAAAAAATACTTTCGGACATCAAGAATTAAAAATCAGCCAAGAACGCTGTGATTTACATCCAGTACAGAAAAAAGCTGGCATTACACACTTAATTAATTCAGGCTTGGGTGCTCCCGGAGTATTCGTACCAAGATGGCGCACAACCTGAGCAAAGTATGTGTACCAGGTTAAGGTTGTGCGTCATCTTGGTGTGATTACTTCCGGAGCGCCTGGGCTTGTATATAAATAGCAAAACTTGAACACATTTTGATAATGCAAATCTTACGTTCCTAAAAAACATGATAATAAACAAAATACACCACCCTGCGAAAAAAAATACACTCGAATAAATACTTGGATAGTCACACATAGCTCATACAAAAATATTGTTTCATCAAAAATTCGAACACAAAATCAGAGTTGTAGAGATGGGACACAGAGTCTTAGTTTTTTGTGGTCAAAATTTGGAATTCTCTCATTAATCATAACTTTGGACTTCTGATGGTAATAATTATAATTTCGACAAAAACTCAAAAATTAAGTCAAAGAAGTTTTCTTTACAGACAATTGAAGCGTGTATACGCAGAAGCGTAGCCTGGCATTTTTAAAAAATGGGGAAAAAAGATATTTGTTATTGCCAAGTTGGACCGTAATTGCTAGGTTTGTCCGGTGGTCGTATAGGTCTTCAAAGAGTCCCATAAAGTGTTTTATGCAACAAAAAATTGCTTTTTTTACATTTCAAAAGGATGCCGAAGCAGATGTGTTTTCAAGAGTTCAAAAAGCATTTTATTTTACGAAATATTGCTGTTTAAATCAGTAATATGCCTTTTTTACATTTAAAAAAGGGAGGAGCAACTCTCAAAACCCCCCGCTGGCTATGCCCCTGTATATACGCTACAGCTCTCATTATCAAATTTGGTTTCCAAAGTTCAGTACTGGAATCATAATTAAAACATCAAAAAATATTCAATTCCTAACAGTCTATCAAAGAAGATCATAAATATAATAAAAGTAAAGGGAACACCACATTTAAATGAGTAGATTGTCATAAGGATGTGTGTCGGTGTCTTTTATAATAATTATATGAGAAACCCCATCCACAAGCCATTTCTAACCCTATAGGATATGCCATAATCACATAATGTCAAATCTAAAATGCTTCATAAATACAGGGTGTCCATAAAGTCCGTTTACAATTTCAATTTTGTTAAGAAGTCAGTTCTCAATATATCTTAACCAGATTTGTTGTTTTTTAATCAGCAATTGTTAAAGTATTTTTACCTTCATTTAAACTGTCTGTGAGGGCCAATACAATATATGGTATCGTAACAACATATTGTTCTGAGATATAATATCCTCAATAAAGTGAAAATATTTGAGGAAGATAAGTTGGAAGGAACTAAGAAATTTTTTTATTCTATTTTCTATCTATGCTGTATTCTTGTTAATGTAAATATGAATATAACAATTTTTTTTATTTTTTTGGGGGGGATGGGGGGTTATTATCAAAAATATTTGTGACTATGTGGCGTTCCCGAAAAGCAAATACAAAGTGGTTGATATGTTGAATATACAGAAAATGAAAAAGCGGGGAGCACAACGTAGGAGTTTATCTTGAAAAAAGAGGGGAGGGGGAGAAAAAATACTGGAACCCCAACAGATAGCACCCACTAGAGCGGTTTTCCTTCCTGGCTGGGACATTGAAATGGTGGGGGGGACAGGGGGTGTGAGAAAAAATGTCATAATCTCTCTGGGTCCTGTGTTGTGACCTCACCACAGGCAAATGCACCAAAATTCTTAAAAAAAACTTGAAAAACATGTCTTGATATATATGCTGTATACAGCTCTCACCTGAGTGAGACGTGAGGGGGGGGGGAGAGGGGGAAGGGTAAGGGGTCAGAAAAAAGTTCAGAGCCTACAGTGATACCTAGCCACTGCCGGTTTGTTCAAATTTGTCAAAATATTTATGCAAGTATGCTGAATCGTGATTTATATAAAATTTTACTCAAATTCAAATTTATCTGAAAAATTCCCTCATCCCTCGAAAAATTTTTTTTTTTTTGGTTTCCAAATTTGTTTTACACTAAGATAAAAACACAATCAGTAAATATTACAGAAAAAATAGAACACGCTTTTTCACACAAAAGTATAAGTAAAATTAAAATAAAATCCCCTACTTTTTTACCCCCAGTGCTCCCTCCTTTTTTTTATAAAAACACAATGCATTAAAACCTAATAATAATAATTCCTAATTTTTTTTGGTTTTTTTCTTAAATTATTTTTTCTTTGCATATTCGCAGAGGTCCTTCACATCCATCATTGCTTTTTCGATGTTATCAGCAAATCGAGATGAGTTCTGATAAGATAAATAGATAAGGAGATAATAACATGGAAATACATTCAAAAGAGTGTAATCAGAGAGTAACCTAGATAAAAAAGTTAAGATAAGATGATAAAATAATGAATACGGTAGTCTAATAAGATAAGCCCGCCCGATGCTGCCACAACCAAACTAAAACCAAATTTTTATGTTTAAGTTTAAAATAATTCAAGGAATTTTTTGAGCTTGCGAATAAACGTAGTTTTGGCACGAGGCTTATTGTTTTCCACCTTTGCGTTTGCAACACTGTAAATATTTTTCATAAAATGTAACTTTTTAGTCACACCTACACACACACCGGTCAAGGTGGGCAAACTAGCTAACTAATCCCATACCCAATATGGACTGGTAACCGGACGACAGGCCGTGGTTTGCCATAGAATCAAGCTGTTGTCTTTCTCTCCCCGGGATAGATATGAAATACATCATATAGCAATAGCTGCAAATGCAGGTCACATGAAATATTATGAAAGGACTACTTACTGTCTCATGAGAGGAGACTTTGCTTGAGATGTGAAACATTTTTTTGCTTCGAAAAAATGCTTTTGTGGTGGGCAGGTCGCTATATATTAAGATGCTTAGATTGGTTAGACATAAAACGCTTCGGAGTACAACTTCGCCGTTCACTGTCGTATGTATAAAGCCAAATAATAGTTGGTCATCATAGATGCTCGTTTTCCCCTCAGTTTGCAATACCTGGTAAAGTCAAACTAATTTTTAAGTAAAACTAAACACGCAATAAACCTATGCTTTATTGTATTTTCTGCTTAAACGTTTACATAAGACATGTAAAATTTCAATCAATGGTTTACTTCATCACTATTGAACGATGCCAGAATTATTTACTGTGTGTTAAAAAATAAGCAACGATTACAGACTTCTTGGCTTGCCTAACGTTTCAAACAAAATGGAGAAGTACAAATGAATTTATGTAAATTTAAAAGCGATTCATTTTTTAATAGTAATTATGCATGTGGACGTTCCCCCGTCCCTTGACCGCAGAAAAATAAAGTCGCTAAGGCGTTTGCGATTGCATTTTGTTTGAATCTCGATTGTTTTCGTAAGCGTGGCGTACTATTTGAGCCATAAAAATCTTGATTTCGCTGTTTATTCTCCCTAAATCAGAAATTTTGTCGAAGAAAGACGATTAAATAAATACTTTTTTTGTTCTCGAATGGAACCATGACACCTCTGAGATAAACGAGTTAGTTTTTGTTATATAATCATCAGCGACGAGATGCTAAAGATAGAATAAAGTAGTGAATCTGCAACCAAATATTTTTTTTTGTAAAAGCGAGATAATAAAATACGACACACCAGTAGTGTTCTGAAACTATGCAATAGAGCGGAGTGAGAGTTGCAGTGACAGCTCATAATGGTGAAATTGGCAAGAATATAAATGAAAACAAAATGTAATCGGGCACTTTTCCGCACATTTTTATGGTTGCAGATTACCGTGATATTTTGGAGTAGTGGTGCTTTTATTTTATCGACGCAATCGCAGATTTAATTTATCACAATTAAATATGAATAATGCAACCATTTTAAATAAGTATATCGGTCATGGATGGATATTTTATTGAACAAGAAAACCGTTACATATCCGTTGACAAAGTCGGCTCCTATAACGACTGGCGTAATCTCGAGGACTGACTCGGGATCCGTACCGTGCCGGTATCGAGTCGATGAATATGTATTTTTCATATACTAATATACTTTATATGTATTTTTATTGTACTAAATTAAATATACTTTCTGGGATATTATACCAGATCTATCTAATGAAGACAACAATTTCGCATAAGTGCAATATATATCAAAACTAAATATAAACGGGCAGTTGATCACACTTTAATATGTCCGCAGATTGGCGTGGTATTTTAGATCGATAATGAGTTTATTTTGACACATGAGTCGCCGCAACCGCGAGTTACCTTGAACACAAATGAATTAAAATAGAGAGCCATTTTGAATTCTTGTAGTTATTACGAGACAAAAATTTATTATACCACGAAAAAGACGGTATTTTTAACGAACGCGGAGACATTTCAGGAGCCGTTACATGTAAATTCCCGATTTCATCCTGTGACCTCTCACGACCCCCTGTGAGCATCTCCAGTTTAAGAATCACTGCACTAGACTATACCCCAATTATGTTTCACCAGAGTAGACCCCCGATATTATTATATCATAACTTCCATATAACATGATATTATTACTAAGGATTTGGTGTTATGGCAGCTTATCTTTGAGCACTATTTCATGGAGTATTTTCATGTCAAATACCTCTGAAAATGAATCAGTTTCGGGAGCCATTATTAATGAATTTTAATAATGGCTACAAAACATGATCATGAATGGGGAGAAAACTTCTCAAAAAAACTCTTTGACTAAAACAGAACATTAGGAATACAATTTAGCACTTTAAAACATTTAATTGAGTGTTCCGTTCACAGCTACACTCTGAACAGGGCCTTTCACAAGTCAGCACTGATAAGTGGAAATGAATGATATATTGCCTTCTTGAAGGAAATCTAAAAATTTAAAATTTTAAGTGTTTTAACACATACATTTAAGTTAAACTCTGGGTTACTTTCAAAATAATTTATTTATTACCTTGTCATTGCCCCACCTCGAATATTTGATCTATTCTCTTCTTTGTGTTTATATTAGGTTGGGATAATAAGAAAAGAAGAGAAAGTTGGGACAATAATTGAATCCAACTCACGAAAAACAGGAAAGAAAATATATACGGTAAGAAAAATACGGTAAGAAATTTCTTTATTCTATTTTCTATCTATGCTGTATTCTTGTTAATGTAAATATGAATATAACAATTTTTTTTATTTTTTTGGGGGGGATGGGGGGTTATTATCAAAAATATTTGTGACTATGTGGCGTTCCCGAAAAGCAAATACAAAGTGGTTGATATGTTGAATATACAGAAAATGAAAAAGCGGGGAGCACAACGTAGGAGTTTATCTTGGAAAAAGAGGGGAGGGGGAGAAAAAATACTGGAACCCCAACAGATAGCACCCACTAGAGCGGTTTTCCTTCCTGGCTGGGACATTGAAATGGTGGGGGGGACAGGGGGTGTGAGAAAAAATGTCATAATCTCTCTGGGTCCTGTGTTGTGACCTCACCACAGGCAAATGCACCAAAATTCTTAAAAAAAACTTGAAAAACATGTCTTGATATATATGCTGTATACAGCTCTCACCTGAGTGAGACGACGAAAAAGATAGGGGGGGGGGGGGGGGGGGGGAGAGGGGGAAGGGTAAGGGGTCAGAAAAAAGTTCAGAGCCTACAGTGATACCTAGCCACTGCCGGTTTGTTCAAATTTGTCAAAATATTTATGCAAGTATGCTGAATCGTGATTTATATAAAATTTTACTCAAATTCAAATTTATCTGAAAAATTCCCTCATCCCTCGAAAAATTTTTTTTTTTTTGGTTTCCAAATTTGTTTTACACTAAGATAAAAACACAATCAGTAAATATTACAGAAAAAATAGAACACGCTTTTTCACACAAAAGTATAAGTAAAATTAAAATAAAATCCCCTACTTTTTTACCCCCAGTGCTCCCTCCTTTTTTTATAAAAACACAATGCATTAAAACCTAATAATAATAATTCCTAATTTTTTTTGGTTTTTTTCTTAAATTATTTTTTCTTTGCATATTCGCAGAGGTCCTTCACATCCATCATTGCTTTTTCGATGTTATCAGCAAATCGAGATGAGTTCTGATAAGATAAATAGATAAGGAGATAATAACATGGAAATACATTCAAAAGAGTGTAATCAGAGAGTAACCTAGATAAAAAAGTTAAGATAAGATGATAAAATAATGAATACGGTAGTCTAATAAGATAAGCCCGCCCGATGCTGCCACAACCAAACTAAAACCAAATTTTTATGTTTAAGTTTAAAATAATTCAAGGAATTTTTTGAGCTTGCGAATAAACGTAGTTTTGGCACGAGGCTTATTGTTTTCCACCTTTGCGTTTGCAACACTGTAAATATTTTTCATAAAATGTAACTTTTTAGTCACACCTACACACACACCGGTCAAGGTGGGCAAACTAGCTAACTAATCCCATACCCAATATGGACTGGTAACCGGACGACAGGCCGTGGTTTGCCATAGAATCAAGCTGTCGTCTTTCTCTCCCCGGGATAGATATGAAATACATCATATAGCAATAGCTGCAAATGCAGGTCACATGAAATATTATGAAAGGACTACTTACTGTCTCATGAGAGGAGACTTTGCTTGAGATGTGAAACATTTTTTTGCTTCGAAAAAATGCTTTTGTGGTGGGCAGGTCGCTATATATTAAGATGCTTAGATTGGTTAGACATAAAACGCTTCGGAGTACAACTTCGCCGTTCACTGTCGTATGTATAAAGCCAAATAATAGTTGGTCATCATAGATGCTCGTTTTCCCCTCAGTTTGCAATACCTGGTAAAGTCAAACTAATTTTTAAGTAAAACTAAACACGCAATAAACCTATGCTTTATTGTATTTTCTGCTTAAACGTTTACATAAGACATGTAAAATTTCAATCAATGGTTTACTTCATCACTATTGAACGATGCCAGAATTATTTACTGTGTGTTAAAAAATAAGCAACGATTACAGACTTCTTGGCTTGCCTAACGTTTCAAACAAAATGGAGAAGTACAAATGAATTTATGTAAATTTAAAAGCGATTCATTTTTTAATAGTAATTATGCATGTGGACGTTCCCCCGTCCCTTGACCGCAGAAAAATAAAGTCGCTAAGGCGTTTGCGATTGCATTTTGTTTGAATCTCGATTGTTTTCGTAAGCGTGGCGTACTATTTGAGCCATAAAAATCTTGATTTCGCTGTTTATTCTCCCTAAATCAGAAATTTTGTCGAAGAAAGACGATTAAATAAATACTTTTTTTGTTCTCGAATGGAACCATGACACCTCTGAGATAAACGAGTTAGTTTTTGTTATATAATCATCAGCGACGAGATGCTAAAGATAGAATAAAGTAGTGAATCTGCAACCAAATATTTTTTTTTGTAAAAGCGAGATAATAAAATACGACACACCAGTAGTGTTCTGAAACTATGCAATAGAGCGGAGTGAGAGTTGCAGTGACAGCTCATAATGGTGAAATTGGCAAGAATATAAATGAAAACAAAATGTAATCGGGCACTTTTCCGCACATTTTTATGGTTGCAGATTACCGTGATATTTTGGAGTAGTGGTGCTTTTATTTTATCGACGCAATCGCAGATTTAATTTATCACAATTAAATATGAATAATGCAACCATTTTAAATAAGTATATCGGTCATGGATGGATATTTTATTGAACAAGAAAACCGTTACATATCCGTTGACAAAGTCGGCTCCTATAACGACTGGCGTAATCTCGAGGACTGACTCGGGATCCGTACCGTGCCGGTATCGAGTCGATGAATATGTATTTTTCATATACTAATATACTTTATATGTATTTTTATTGTACTAAATTAAATATACTTTCTGGGATATTATACCAGATCTATCTAATGAAGACAACAATTTCGCATAAGTGCAATATATATCAAAACTAAATATAAACGGGCAGTTGATCACACTTTAATATGTCCGCAGATTGGCGTGGTATTTTAGATCGATAATGAGTTTATTTTGACACATGAGTCGCCGCAACCGCGAGTTACCTTGAACACAAATGAATTAAAATAGAGAGCCATTTTGAATTCTTGTAGTTATTACGAGACAAAAATTTATTATACCACGAAAAAGACGGTATTTTTAACGAACGCGGAGACATTTCAGGAGCCGTTACATGTAAATTCCCGATTTCATCCTGTGACCTCTCACGACCCCCTGTGAGCATCTCCAGTTTAAGAATCACTGCACTAGACTATACCCCAATTATGTTTCACCAGAGTAGACCCCCGATATTATTATATCATAACTTCCATATAACATGATATTATTACTAAGGATTTGGTGTTATGGCAGCTTATCTTTGAGCACTATTTCATGGAGTATTTTCATGTCAAATACCTCTGAAAATGAATCAGTTTCGGGAGCCATTATTAATGAATTTTAATAATGGCTACAAAACATGATCATGAATGGGGAGAAAACTTCTCAAAAAAACTCTTTGACTAAAACAGAACATTAGGAATACAATTTAGCACTTTAAAACATTTAATTGAGTGTTCCGTTCACAGCTACACTCTGAACAGGGCCTTTCACAAGTCAGCACTGATAAGTGGAAATGAATGATATATTGCCTTCTTGAAGGAAATCTAAAAATTTAAAATTTTAAGTGTTTTAACACATACATTTAAGTTAAACTCTGGGTTACTTTCAAAATAATTTATTTATTACCTTGTCATTGCCCCACCTCGAATATTTGATCTATTCTCTTCTTTGTGTTTATATTAGGTTGGGATAATAAGAAAAGAAGAGAAAATTGGGACAATAATTGAATCCAACTCACGAAAAACAGGAAAGAAAATATATACGGTAAGAAAAATAATGGCAAGCCCTAAATTGTTAATCTGCTCGACGGTGTGGCCCATCGTGCTAAGCGTTGAAAATACGCTCGCTACCGTACCATTGGATAACTTGCATGAATTTGTAGGTTTGAATTCTGTGATAGATAATTATGTTTGAGAGGATTGTTGGACTACTCCCCACGCCAGACTGGATTCCATGGCAGGTGCACGCCCGGGGTCGCTGGAGATCCGCAAAAATGCACGCGAGTTGATTTTGCATGTCGAAAATTTGCAATTGCCAACCAATGAGAATCGTTTAAAATGGTTTTTAAATCAATAACCCAGTAATAAAAAGATGCCAACAAATTGTAGCTCCACAATGTTGAATATACACTAGCTTGCAAGCTTTGCCCAGATCGAAAAATGCAAATCAAAAAGACCTCATTTTATAAGGGCATGGCGATATGGTGCATCGTGTTGATTGGTACGAATTCCGTGAGAATAATTATAAGCGAAAAGAATGCTAGACTCCGCGCCGTCGGGGAGGTTAGTTACGACTTCCCCCGCCATCAAGTCCACGCATCTGAAACATGTAACTGACTATTCAATAAAACATTTAAATCAGTGTTTAATCACCAAATCGCATAAACACTCTCAGAATAAATGATAAAATATAGAGAGTATGTTTGAGGGTCAAAGGTCAAACGTCCATTTTGCTCTGATTCTACGTAGTATATTCTAGTAGTGACTATTACTGAATCTAAAGTATTTAAAGTCACAGTCAGTTAGTTGCACACCGGGAATTCTGATTTGCACGCAAGAATTTCTGATTGCATGCCCAATTTCTCGTTCAAGAAGGCCATGAAATCCAGACTGGTCCCCACGTTGGTTCACGTAACCGCTGGTCAGTTGTGGCTATCTCTACCATCAAGTACATTCATCCGAAATCAAATAACTGGCTAACTAATGCCATATCCGACATAGACTGGTATCAGGTGGTTCGCCATATGTTATTGGCTTTGTTCTCCCTCAGGATACTATGTACTGGTAAATTCTCTTCTATCCTATCCTAATAATAATCTTCGTTTTAAAATAAAATTAAGTTCAAGAGCCACAAGTAATATTAAATTTAAGCTATATCTCTATCGTTGAGGATTTCAAAGTTTTGCCTGCATTTTCGATACTTTGCCTCCATGATACCTAAAAATATTTAGGCCGGAAGTTACAATTTAGTCGCCATGGATACCTACACGGATATTGCTCATTGTTGTCATATAGTGGCCTCTATTAACATTCCCACAAAATATCAAATCGGCTAAGAGAAAAAGTGATTACAATCAGTTCGATAGTGTAAAAAATCATTAAATAATATTATTTGATGTGCTAAAAAAAAAAGTCGGAGTTGGGTTGAAATTAAATGAAATGTCCTGATCATCAGATGTCAATCATCGCAGGCCACATTGATGAATTTTGCTGTTCTATACTGTCACCAAGTGTAGACATTTCGAATATTTTTTCATGCCAGTCATGACTATTTAGCTCACTGGTTCTCAACCAACCAGTGGGCCATGTCCCACTGCTGGGCCACAGAAAGATTTTGAGGGGGGGCCACAGAGCTATTAAAAATTGCTAGTTTATTTATGTCACAATAGGTAATTTTGATTGTAGCATGAAATGACGATGCTGTTTTCTGCTACTGAGAGGTAATTCCCATTCTAATAATAAACGTTGAAGTGTCCATTTTCGCAGAAAGATCTCAATTTTTCTTGTAGTTTTCCCGTTGCAATAAAATGTTAATGAGCCACAAGCATTTTTGGGCAACAAAAATGGGCCACGAAAAATAAAGGTTGAGAACCACTACTGATTCAGCCCATCTGCCATACATTTTGGGATGGTTTATTGTAGAAAAAAAAGATCTTCTGCATGGAACCTGATTCCAGAATATTTTTCGTTATTTATTCAGATGTTACTATAATTAAACACAAATGTTTATGCTGAATAAAAGAATTTATTTGGAAAACATTTTAGACTAGAAGGTATTGGTAACATAAATGGTTGCAACAAATTTTTAATTGTTACTTTCAAATTATCGAATATGCACCGAATTAATTACTTATCGATTTTAATCGGTGAATATGTGGATAAGTATTTGTCTGTCTGTCTATATGTCTGTTAAATGCATTCGATATCTCATGAAAGCAAGATTGAATCTGCTCCAGATTTTGCATGTGCATTTATCTTATCTCGGACCAGAAGCCTATTGATTTTGGGCGAATTATGTGGTATATTTAGCGAGTTATTAATTAATTAGTGATGGGACACAAGGTGTCCATATGGAGTAAGAGTGCTGTTTTGCGGGATCCCCTAACTTTCGATCGATCAGTCTTCGGTCTCTTCAGACCAATATTGTCGTTTTTTGATTGTGGACTTTACCTTTGAAGGAACACTGGTATTTTTCCACCTGCATAAAACAATGATCTCATGTTCTCAAAACAATGAGATCACCGATAATCCCACAAAATCTTTTAACATTTTACCCTCCAATACTTCATATTTACCATGTAAAAGACGTCCACCAGCTCAAGGCAGACACAGAAAACTGAATATACATAGCGGGATATACGATCTGCAGATCAGATATGGGATTAGCAATCAGATAGCTCATATACCCATTGGACTGGTGTCGGGGATCATAGCTTGACTTCTTTCTTCAGTAGCGTTAGCGTAAGATACCGTTTTTAATGTAAAATGACCATTTCACCGTGCAGAAGTTGCAAAAAATATAGCATTTTAGATTTTTAGTTCACATGGTGTATTATGGGGTTTCTTATTAGTCTTAAGATGACAAACGACTACACGGAAAATTATGAAACGGCTTGGTCAAATAAATAATTGGCAAAACCTGTATGGCTTTTGTCTTTAATTTTCTCGACCAATCACCACATTTAAAAAAATGTCGCAATTTCGAAACCATTTTTTAAAACTTGTTTTTGAATATTTATTGAGTTTAGATTTTCCATTTTTGCAAGGTCGGCTTGCTCGACATTTGATGAAAAATGAGAAAAAAAAACACAACAACCATCAAGCCAAGTTCAAAGCAAGCAATGTACGGTGCTTCTGCGGCTCCGACATTCTCACATGCGCTGTCAAATAATTCCCAAACACCAAACAACTTCTCAGGGCTTCTTCTGTTGATCAGCAACTTGGCAACAATCCTGGCTCATTCCTTAAATATGGTGTGTTAGTTTTCGTGAGTAATACCATACTTTCGTATTCAATTATTTGACTTCATTGAGTGCTGTTAAAATAATTAAATGGTGTTGATGTTCACATTTTGTACATGTGTCTCCTAAATTTAGTTAATAATAAACGTTTAATTATTGTTTCGAATTTTCGTGTTAATTCATATTGATGCCTTCTGTCTGTGTGTAGGGTGCAATGATAATACCCTAAGATGACCCAAAACAACGTTGGCGAATGACAGTTTTCTCACCCCGTCTTATCCAGCTGCCGCGTAGAGATTCAAGTTCGAGGGGATAAATAAGAGAAATCATAAGAGTGACGACAAAATCAACCATACTCACTTCGATGCGGAGGACCACAAAGGTTAGTTTTCATAATTTCTTTAGAGGGGAGGGGATTAGGATTCCTATATTTACTCTAAAGAGAACTCCGTCGTACATTAACATTGTATATTTTCACAGTAGCAGCTAATATAATCATTCTAATAACTTTTCAACATAAGTCATTTTCAAAAAAAAGTTCGTGGTTGGACACAAAAATGATAACGTCAGGTGAGAATTGTATTTAGATATATTGTTAATATCTGATCAATTAAATCAAGTAAGAAAAAAAACAAGCTCAAGATTAAAGTTCATACTTTATTTTATTATATGCTATTCAAAAAAGTTTACCTGAACAGTTGCGTATGGATTATTTCAGAGAAGTCAGAATATCTGAACAGTCAAAAGAAAACGCATCTAATGGTCATAAGAAGAAGAATAAAGTTGAGTATTGCAAAAGTTTTCCAAAATGTTCTAAAAATGTAGGCAAACGAGATGTTTGAAAAAAATGCCTGGGAAGTGGGAATACAAATTTAATTCTGAAAATTTCTAAAACAATTTCTCAATTTCTAATATCCAATGGATTATATTTGTTTGTCATCCATCTGATATTTAACTTCTAGCAATTTTTGGGATAAACTTTCGCTAAGTGATAGAATACCTAACCTATCAAATTTTCTGGAGAAAAATGACTTGTATCAATGATGAAGCATTTTATCTTTTTGAAAACGAGCATAAGTCGAACAGTTGAAAGTATGGCTTTATTTAACATGTGCTTTCTAGTAGTTGCAGGCACAAAATTTTTGGTAATTAATATTATAACGTACAATGCTACCTTTGGACAAGCTAGCTGTTGGGGCATTGTAACGTCATACGCATAGATTGGATTCAGGTATATGGATTGGAATTACTTGCCAGACTAAACTAAATTAAAAACTCGTTTGGCGGGCCGCAGGTATAGAGGACTTGCACGGGTCACGTGACTTTGTTTACTGGACGGCAAAATAAACAAAAACGTTCAGCTGGCTCCTGTCAGTTGCAAGTCGGATTATACGTTTCCGTTTTGTTTGGCTGTTGAAAATGGCTATTTCGTATTGTTCCGTTGGCTGTACGTATAGTATAGACAACGAAATGGATCTTCAGTTATATTCCACTGTTTCCAAAAGATCTGGAACGTCGCGCAATGTGGATATCATCTATTGCTGTATTGGCAGGACTGCTTGGTGTCAAGTCCAGAAGTCATCTCGCTTGTGTTTCACTGTTTACGGACAGCAATTCGTTGATGGTGGGTGATAATGTGCCGTTATCAATTTTTTCAAATATTTATAAGCTCCCTCATTTCAATGGAAAGCAGATGACAAACTACTGTTATTGGTAGGCCTGTAGCTGTAGGAAATGGTAGTTTATTAGACAACATTTTTTACTACAGGCCTAGGCGTATGCCTACTTGCAGACTTGACTTGTCTAAGGAATTACTGCAATCCTCCTCTCCAGATAAATTCTATCCTAAATGTGCTTGTACAACTGACCCAAAATGTCTTTTTATTGTCATTAGTAAAAAAGATATGCTACCCAAAATCAAATTCATTTACGACTAGTGTTTGTGGTGAGATATGGACATAAATTTCACCACTTGATCGTTAGATTTTATGAAAACTCTGATGAAAAGCAGACAGAGATGCGGTGGCGAGCGTATTTCTAGATGGTGAATTCAATTGATTTCTGGTTATTTTTTGCATGAGCACTAGCGTAAAACTTTAGTTATCTATTCAACTTTTCACACTTCCTAATAGATTACCTGCTAACTAGGGAAACAATACCGTACCTTATGGCAATTGACGAAAAATTCCTTACACAAGTCAAGTCTGCAAGTAGGCTTACGCCTAACGACTAGGCCTACCAATAACAGTAGTTTGTCATCTGCTTTCCATTGAAATGAGGGATCTTATGAATATTTGAAGAAATTGATACACCATCAACGAAGTGCTGTCTGCAAACAGTGAAACACAAAAGAGATGACTTCTGGACTTGACAACAAGCAGTCCTGCCAATAGATGATATCCACATTGCGCGACGTTCCGAATCTTCCGAAAACAGTGGAATATAACTGAAGATCCATTTCGTTGTCTATAAAGTACAGCCAACGGTGCAATACGAAATAAACATTTTCAACAACCAAACAAAACGGAAACGTATAATCCGTCTTGCAACTGACAGGAGCACGCTGGACGTTTTTGTTTTTTTGCCGTCCAGTAAACAAAGTCACGTGACCCTTACAAGTCCTATATACACCCCTGCTCTAGACAAAAGTCTTTTCGTGTGTCTGATTATAATAGTCAAACATTCGCGAATGCTTGAGTGCGAAAAATGTAATGAGCAGTTTTCATCATGAATGTCTCATTCAAAAAATTCATTTGGAATATGTAGGCCACATTCTGAATGGAAAAATTGCGCGGCCCGCGGAGAGGTTTAGATTTACTGCTAAAGTGGAATGTTGTGTTTCTTGGTAAACATGGTAAAGGGCTTGGATCTAGTAATACTTCTCAATCTGACCTGCCTTGCCTATAACCTTCAACTTGTGATTAATGATGGGCTCGATGCACGAAGAGCGGTGTCTGACCTCTTTGCAAAAGTAAGAAAGATTGGCACTCATTTCAACCATTTCCTGAAACAGCGACAGTAGAGAGATACAACAATCCCTTGAACCACCCATCCATACAACATAGTCCAATATTAACATGGTAGAACTCCACACTACGCGTGCTGCAGAGAGTTTTCATTGTCACGGTACTCTGCAGAACATAGCCATATTGAAAATTCATTGCCTAATGAGCATGAGTGGGATTTGATTGAAACACTAGAGCCATTCAACACAGTTACTCTCGACATTTCAAGAAACGATGCAACTATCTCCCTCATCGTAATCTTCTAGGACGGAAACCAGGGGTATAAAGTCTATGAGGGAAGTTATGCTTTGAAGTATCAATTCAAGAAAACAAGCGCAGGTCATTATGGCTTGTCTGCTAGATCCACGACTTAAAGATAGGACAGTTCTGGATGAAGGAAGCAAACAGCGAGCAATACAATGGATGGAGCAAAGCAAAAGTCAAATGCCTTAGCAGCGTCTATACCTACTGCAGAGCCGGAAATGACACAACCAGGTCCAAGCTCGCTTGATACTATGTTTGACTCGATTTTGCATCAGGAAAGACCATCATTTGGTACAGGCAAAGGTCAGCTCCATCAGTATTTGCTGGAACAGGTGGCTGACAGAAAGAAAACGGATGTATGCAAATGGTGGCATGACAATGCTTGTCGATATCCTATTTTAGCTGTATTGTCCAGAAAATATTTCTCGGCAGTCGGCACCACCAACATCTGTACCCAGTGAAAGAGTATTCAGCGCCGCTAGGAATATCTATGCAACTTAACTGAATTTCTAGACATTCTAGAAATATCAAGGTAACAACATATTGAACTTGCATCCAACAGTTAAAATCTAAGAAGTCCTATTAGCACATATTCAGCAATCAACCCACACAGTGTATTTGAAATACATTCTGAAATTTGGAAAAATAAAGAGCAAAACGAAACGCTGAAGAGAACGAAAGCTATAAATAATGTTTCTTTTTTTTATAATCATTTTCTCTAGTGGCGTTGCTTTTTGACTAGTCAGATTCGATATGAAAACTTCGTCTTGCACAGCTTGTGGGCATAACTTCTATTCATGAATGTAAATGCAACACATGAGTTGTCACCTTGGTGTAGAAATCGCCTATTATGTTGCAAGTTGCTCAATGACCGAAGAATGAACCAGTTGAGTCACAAAGTTAGGACGGCCCTGACTTTATTTCAATGGAGCGGTCCAGCTCTGAAGTGTTGCTGCTAACAATGCCGCAATTATAAAGTAAAGGTATTGTATTTGAGCTACCGCTTTTAAGCACTTTGGAACTCTACAGAAAAGTAAAGCAGTAATTCAAAACAGAACAACGAGCCATGCCAGACGGTAAGGAGAGGCCGTAGTGAATGAAGCGTCAATTAACGTTAGCCACGCGCTAGAGAAGTATTATTATTACCAATACACAATAGATAAAAAAAAAGTAATATCATTCACTACTACAATACTTTGGACACTTTGGAACACAGGTTTCTCCTCTTGAACAACAATCAGCGCCTGGCTTGGACCATGACATGCTACGAATGTCTTGAATGAAAACGGATGTCTTTAAAGAATGACGACGTTGTCCCGAACGGGTAAGTTAAAATTTATGTAATCGGATTTTTTTCATCGACTAATATACACGTGTTTATTTTATCAGAGTCATTGCAGTATAGCTTTTTGTGGCCGAACCATTTAGAGTTGTTGCAACTTGTCACATTTCTTTATTATTTGCCCAAGAATACGGATCAAGAGGACACATATTGCACGTTCAGATGAAATTACAAAAGAGTTTGGAAAAGTCGACCTTGTAAATATTGCTGAAACATTGGAAACAAGTGATATCGGACGTATTGTACAATTTTTCATCTGTGTGAGATATGCTCGGGATGAAAATGTCTGCACCCTTCGAGAGGATTTTCTCGGATTCGTCGAAGCCGTCGACTTGTCTTTAACCCTTTCCATGCGATTTTTATTTTTCATTGAATAATCGTATTTGCTACGCCGATTTTATGCACAACTAACCGATCGACTAACGAAAAGCTAATGATCCTCTGCTGCTCACTGACGGCTCGTTGGAGAGCTTATGCAGGATTGCTGATGTCAACACAAGCTGGGGCTTGGAGCTGCGTAACATCGTATGTCAGGAATATTACGGCGACGAAAGCAAGTCAGGTTATTTTCGATGAGTACAGGCTGTTGTCCAAACAGTCATAATAGTCCCAAACGCATAGGAATGTTTACACGTGTTTATTTTTTGATGGAAGCCAGTTGGAATTGTGGCAACTTGTCACTTTTCTTTATTATTGGTCAAAGAATACGAATCAAGAAGACATAATACACGAGTTCAAGATTTCCAACACATCGTGCGTGGATTGGTATAATTTCTTGTGTGGGGTATGTATTTCCTAATTGTTTAAATGAAATGTTGAACATCATACGCGGAATGAAACGTTTCAGATATGCTCATCACCAGTGGTCGTTGGTGGCCCTTCCATCGCCTGGTACCAAGTCGCAACCGCGCGACGTAAGAGGGAGTCATCACTCGACACGCATAAGTGGGTCGAGAAAATTCATACCAGATGCAGGATTTTGGAATTTCGACAAAGCGGATTTTTTTTCGAAATATTGACGCTATAAGGGGTGACTAAATTACACTAACTTAGGCACAAAGTCTCACAAAAGTTTGTACACAATGCGGACTTGGCATTATTTGTTCCGAAAAAGTCTCCCAAAATAGCCGTGGCGACTTTATGTCGAGGCGCACCAAGTCTTCTTTGGATTTTAGCTCTATCTATCGTCTCGTTCATTCATTGCTAGCGGTAATGTGGAGCGAAGCGATAAAACCGATTTAATGAAGCAGCAGGTGTGTCAAGAAGCATAAAGAAAAAGATCCCAAACGGGTAAGTTAAAATTCATGTAATCGGATCATAATCATCGACTAACTATCACGTGTTTATTTTATCAGTTTTATGAGTTGTCGTAGGATAACGTCAATTAAGAAAGGGTCGTTTTTGGAGGAAAGCCATTTGGAATTCAAATCTAAAAGAATAAAAGAGCAAAAACACGGAATAGCGGACAATTTTTTTCAGTTTTCCTAAAAATAGATGTGCCAAATTTTACCAACCTATATCCATCTTTGTCAGACTTCTGTCAAAATTTTAAATTCAAGTTTCATTTCAACAGTCACTTTTGTTGGTTTCTTGATTACATTTGCTATTCATAACGGATGGCAGTAAGAAATATTGGTTTTCACAATATTCTGAGAAAGAAGGGATATGATTCTTATATTTATCTCGTTGAATAGTAAAGGTGTCGGGCTTACATCTGGACGATGGTTATATGGAAATTATCCGATTCATTGGAATAGAGTCCCAGTGTAACAATTGCTAGTAGAAAATAGAAAACAATTGAAGTATTAAATCACGCGATCACGATGAGACATTGTTTATATTGATGCGACAGGCAGCAGCATCAAGCATGATAATAAAAACGGAGATTTCAAAGTTTATACTCTCCCCATTAGAAATCTTTACCGAAGAACCATTTCCTTGCCAGTTGCCACATATGTGACATCGCGACATGGGGCTATAAATAAAATTCTTTCCTTGATCAAGAGCTCCAAGTTTCGGGATTAGATCACTGTAAAAAGCACCGCCAAATAATGATAGATGGCTATGTAGAATGCTATTTCAAAATTATATTGTGGAGATACAAGAGTAGATTACTACAAAAGATGTTTTCGTATTGTGTCTGGCAATTTTTCTACACTCTACACTTGCAAAAATAAGTATAGATAAGAATACAGATTTTTGTTGCCTAAATAGGGCGACTGTGAAAAATAAATGGAAACGATTAAAATCCAAATACAATGCCATTCGTACTAGAATATAGCAGTCTGCTAATAGAGACAGATGGCGGGTTGAGTTTAACTATTGACCAACAATCAGTTGCATCAATGGTGTGTTGTTATTATGGATGGAATGCGGACGGCCTCAAACGAATGACGGCGTTGTTTGGCGCTATCCCCAACAGGTGAATTAAATTTTATGTAATCCGATCATAGTCATCGACTAACAAACACGTGTTTTTTTATCAATGTTGTCGTAGGACACGGGTTGGACAACCTTTTTTGGCTCGCGTGCCAAAATCGGTTAAATTTGACCACAAAATTCTTCTGCCTGCCGACCATAGCTAAAAACAATGCTTTGCTACTTATTCGGGAAAATATCAGTCCGACAAATAGATTTGATTACTTTTCATATTCCAAATCAGTGAGACTTCTGCTGCTGCATTACCGCAGATAAGAAATTTTACATTGGTTTTATATTTTGTACCTTTCGGATGAATACACAAAGTACTTGTTTCGAGCCGCTTCTATTACGAGACTTAGTTCCTAACTGAGAACCGAGAATCACAAGCATATGTAAGAGTAATTCAGTTGCAAAGAGTTTTTGAGACACGAAAAACTTTCGGGAACGGAATTGCAATAGTTTTCTGCACTTCTCCCTTGTATTACCTGAATATTTTCTTTGAAATCAATTTAAAACAGTAAGTTAGCAAGTACCTCTAACTAACATGAGCTGTACAACCTCATAAATCAAGTATCAATTAAGAAAAATGGTGGCACATACAAACGATCTATCCAAACGAAAAGCTCAGGGGTCTGGAAGGTCGCGGAAATCATTTCACGTTTTATAAAAAGTAAAGCCTAACGTTACATTACTGATAATATTTATTCCTGATTAGAAATCTATAAATTGTGCACTGACTTCTGTAATAACTTCCTGCCTGTACATGTTGATCGAATTTTATCACATTACGCCTGCCGTATACATGGAAGATAATTTAATATCATGTGTGACTTGGATCATAAAATCCACTTTAGAATGTGGAGCAAATTTTGAACAATATGGACAACCAACATCACTCGCTTAACGACTAAAAATGACAAACAATGATCATTTATTCGTCAACACAACCAATATAAATATATCACGGAAATGTGGCAAGATATAAAGTAAACAAGCCGGTCCGTATATCAAGAACACCTGCACCGGCTCCTATCCAGTGGTGGGATTCGAATTTTTTGTCGGCCGGTTTTTTCACAAAAGTCATATTTTCGGTCGGTTTTGTTACAAACAGAACATTGACAGTAACCAGTAATGCCAACCAATTCGCTGATTTCATAAAATTCTGTGAGACGGTTTTATAGAACCGGTGCGAACCGGCTGAATCCCACCACTATCCAATCCTCTCTAAATTCTTGATGTGCGATCTGAATTGGCAATTCTCCGTAAATGTTTTGACGGGCAACTTCTTGAAGTTACAGAATAATGTCGGATTACACCCAGCAATCTTTCACCATCCAAGAAAAATTGCTGACCTTCAACGACAGCGTGCCGCAGTGTCCTCTAACGACATGCAATAGCCAGTTACCAGTATCGCACTCAAGCAACCGGTTACCATGCGATTAAGAAAAAGAGCTGGTTACCAAAAATGCTAGTTCTTTTCAAACTTTGCGCGTTCCGTTAAAATACTCGCGTGACTGACATACTGTGACTGAAAATAAGGAAAATAATGTTCTCTAAAATAGGGTTGCCATATCGTCCGAAAAATTCCGGACATGTCCGGAATTTAGGGTTAAATTTGGCGTCCGGAATCCGGAATATTACTGTATCTACAATCGTACTATGCACACTGCTAATACAACGATGTTGTGTGGAATTATGATGTAACAGAGCGTTTTCCTTAACAATAATGTTTACCACTTAGAATTTTCTGAACATTATTCGCTGACTGTTTTACCCGTTTCGTTGAGCAGCTGCAAGTGTATTTGATAGCAGCTATAGTTCCTTATTAAGTTAGCTGAACACAGAAGTTTTAAACCACAAAGCTTTACTTGTGGATTTTTTTATTTAAATGAGAAGCTAGTCAGGAGTTGAGGATCGAAAGTGCTAGTCCCTATAGCCTTTTGGATCACTTAGTTTGGTGGTATATTACTTTGTTTTTTAGAGTATGTGTTTTTAGTTGGATTGTTTTTGTTGTTAATAAAAAAATATATTATTTCAAATGGCTAATTTTAAACGAAAGTACACATTCACTAACAAGATGCAAGAAAAACATTCATGTTTTAGAAAAAAAAACAGGAATGATTATGAGGGAGAATGCTTGGTTTGCAAATCAAGAAACCATATATCTATCGTACACAATGGTAATGGTGATTTAAACACACATTTGCAATCGAAAAAACATTGCAAAACAGTAAGAGTGGCTCTTGCATCAACGAAAATAACAAATTTTTTGTTACAGCAGGAAGCAAATGCAAAGATGAAATCACTGCCGCAGAAGACACGCTTGCATTTCACGCTGTTAAGCATCATCATAGCTTTTGTGTCCATGGACTGTACATCTGTTTTACCTAAAAAGATTTTCCCTGATTGTAATGTAGCGAAGAAGTTTAGTAGTGAACGCACAGGGACAGAACGCACAGAAAAAGTTGTTACTAGCGTACTTGCGCAATATTCTATTGATGCTGTTTTGAAGAAAACGATATCGCGTATGATATCGCACCAAGATGGCGCACATACTTCGGGAGCGCCGAAAATACTGATGCACTGTCCAGAATTTTGCTTTTTTAAATATGGTAACCTTACTCTAAAATCCCTAAGGCTTCTCCAGTTTATACAGTATCGAGACCAAAGACGAATTATTGGAAAGAGTAATTTGCCATGCGGAAGGTAGCGCTCTTGAAATTTCAATTTTCGACTTGGTTGGCGAGGAAACGGCGATAAACTGTGAAAAAAAATAGAAATTCCATAACGATCGGCGCGTTTTTCGTTGTTACCATGGGAAAGAAACATTTATCTGATTTTCTATAAAACAAACATTACCAGGGTGACAGGATAACCCACGTGAAAAATTTCATCCAGATTGGTCTAGCCCAGGGGTGGCCAACCTATGGCGCATGCGCCAAACGTGGCGCATTGCATGATTAGAGGTGGCGTATTGCATCTTTAACCCTTTTCATGCCAAAATTGTTAATTGCACTTGGCTTCTCCACGCCGAGCCGTTTTTTTGCGATCTACATGGTGACTTTTGATTGTACCTAAAATCTATTCTCCTTACTCCACGTCGCCCACTTACGGCTTGTTGGATTAGAAACAACAGGCGATTATCGACGTTAGCTTTTGGACGGACTTTATGACATTCATTCTAGACTTTTAGCAAAAATTAGTAAAATTTACTATTTTTTCCCTACTGAAGTAAAAAGTTCAGAACTTCTGGAAAAATAGAAAATCGTCATTTATCAGCTTGAAACATGGATTTTCCATTGCCCAGACTTCCCAAATATCTCCCAATAAACACTGAACAACCAGTTGAATTGCCCAAGCCTAAAAAATTTATTATAAATCAACCCACAACATGCTGAAAATGACCCCTAAATACCACCTTTTTCATCCAAACTTCAAATGACCGTTGTCAACAAAAGCGAAACGTAAAATCGCTTGCTGTGAAGCAAGTACTAATCTCGAAGAATCCTGGAGTAAAATCACGCGACGCTAGGCCAAACAGCTGATTAGCAAAGGCCAATTAGAATCGAGGGTAGGGTAGAGTAGAGTAGATTTTGATACTAAAGGCCTGTTGTCACAATATTACGCCTAACTTTACTTCTTAATCGTACCTTTTTCTCTTCGTTGTTAAAAACAGCTTTATTGCGTAATGCTCATAAGACAGAATGCGTTTTTCTCCTACTTTCTGGAAGGCTGTAGTTTTTACTTGAAGCATGGCGTCACAATGGTTCCCTGTTTCGTAATCAATCGTAATCTGTTTATCGTAAATTGCTCGAATTTTTGCGTGGATATGAGAATTTTCGTTGAGTTAACTATATATATGCGGCTGTCATTGAAATTCATTCATTCAGTGATTCGGTAATTCTCTAAATGAGTGGTTTTCTGTAAACTTAATTGGTAAAGTTTCCCCGTGTGTGTGTAAAGACGTGTATTAAGGTTGATTTTTGTTTGTAAACATTTGCAGTTGTGTATTTTCAAGATTTAAGCATTAAGCTTTGCTTTTATATATTTTGTTACCCAACAGTGCGAAAGAAAATGAACAAAGGAAAGGCGGAAACTGATAGTAAGCGTGAATTTAATGAACAATGGGAAAATGAGTTGTTATTTATTGCAGGTCCGTCAAGAAAACCGTTGTGCATTGTTTGTGAAAAAACTCTTTCACAAAATAGAAGGCATGATCTTAAGAGACACTATGAAATACATAAGACTGAAAATGTAGGGAAACTCAAGCTTGTGCTTGGGTCCGAGTTAAGGAAAGAATACGTGACTAAGAAAAAAGAAGAAATCAGAAAACGACAAAACGTATTTACTAAAATAAGTTGTGAAAGTCTTCGGTCAGGATGACCGAAGTCTCCTACGAAATTGCTTTAGCACTGGCTAAAAAGAAAAAAGCTTTCTCTGACGGAGAAGAAAACGTTAAGCCTTGCCTCCAGATATTTGCAAGAAGTCTGGGTGATGGAAATATTAAAAGGAAAGCTGATGAAATAGCACTATCAAAGCAGACTGTTACAGATTCTTGTACTTTCTTTGCATTGGCATTGGACGAATCAACTGACATATGTGGTGTAGCCCAGTTAAGCATATTTATACGAGGAATTGATGACAATTTCAGTGTCTCTGAAGAACTTCTCAACTTGGAGTCGCTTCATGGAAAAACAAGAGGATCAGACATATTTGACAAAGTAAAATCGTGCCTGGAAACTTTCCAAATAGATACTAGTAAACTCATCAGTGTGTGTACTGATGGAGCCCCGTCAATGATCGGTCAAGTTGCTGGGACTACCACTTTGCTTGAGAACTTTTTACATCGTCCCCTCTTAAAATATCACTGCATTATACACCAAGAGGCACTGTGTGGAAAAAGTTTAAATTTGCAGCATATTATATTGCCAGTTGTGAAATGTGTGAATAAAATCAGAGCAAGAGCATTAAACAGGCGAGAATTCAAAGAATATTGTGAAATGTTGGATTTGGAATATGGTGACCTTGTCCTTCATTGTGAGGTGCGCTGGCTTTCTAGGGGACAGGTGATGAATAGATTTTAGAAGCTGAAAAATCCTGTCCATGATTTTCTTGAAGAGAAAAACGAGCTACCTGAGGAAAGAGCACTTTTATGTGATAAAAACTGGCTTATGATTTGGCATTTTTAGTTGACGTTACTAGCCATCTCAATGATCTAAATTTGAGACTGCAAGGCAAAAGCAAACTATTTCCAAGCTCAGTAAATGACATTATCGCATTCAAGATGAAGTTGAAACTTTTCGTTTCCCAGTTGGAAAAAGAGGATTTGTCCCAATTTCCTCACATAAAAAAACACCGTGAATGTGCTGCTGATAATGGCAATTTGGCAATATACACAGAAAAAATCAAGTTATTGAAAGAGTCATTTGAAAGTCGTTTTCATGATATTTCAAAAGAAGAAGACTCTATACTTGTTTATAAACCCATTCTCACTTAGTGAACAACCAATAATGAAGATGCCAAGCAATATACAATTGGAACTAATTGACTTGAAAACTCATTCATCATTGAAAATTAAATTTGATGAGCTTTCTTCAGTCCCAAGTGCATCTGACATGATCAAGTTCTGGCAATCGTTACCCCGTGAAAATTTTCCAGAACTGAGAAAATTTGCCCAGGGTTTTATATGTCGTTTCGGAACGACATATAGATGTGAACAAACATTTTCTGCCATGAAACTAATTAAAAGCAAAGCGAGGTCAAGACTTACAGATTTAAATTTGAAGAATGCACTGCTCCTCTCAGTAACAAACTTAACTCCAAGAATAAAAAAACTGGCGAAAGTAAAACAGCAGCAAAAGTCTCATAAAGGCAGTACTGAAATAAAATTGATCAGTTTTATTTATTATACTTCCTTGCTTAAAATCTATTCATGTGAAGTTGTAAATTGTAAAAACTACATATACGTGTGTATATATGTGTGTGTATTATAAATTTATATAATTTCGACAAGAAGCGGACATTAGGCGTTGGAATACAAGAGATTTACGGCGCATCTGAAACATTATGTTTAAAACGTGGCGCATGGTATGTGAAAGGTTGGCCACCCCTGGTCTAGCCATTAAGACGCTACATCTAAACAGACAGACAGAACGACTGATAATAAGGGTCTCCTATAGAGTGGAAATCCAATAAAAAAAGACGATCTTTATATGTGTGACAGGAGTCGCGAGGGACCACGAAAGGTTTTCCAGTAGCGACACCTACGGTGCTGGTCTGATATTAGTACTACGTCTGAGTATATGTTGATATTTTTTTTATTATTTTGCGAAGACGTTTGAATTCTGCAAACGTTTTAGCAAGTCCATTATGACCTCACGTATTTGAGCTTTGTTCGAGACTAGGATCAGCCTTTTTCTTTGTTCATGGAAAGTTCATTGATACTTTGAAAGGCTGGTTTGCAGTTTTGCGAAGGTGGGAGGATTTCAGGCTTCTAACTATAAGACTCCCGCTGGAAAGAATCGAGACGAGACTAACATTTTGGTGTAATTGTTAAAACGTCGAGACCCAAATATTAAAAGAAATCTATTAACGTTACCGCTTTATAAAGACATTCTAATTGATGAATGTGTGTTATAACGTTAACTCTCCTTCTGTGCATGTTTATCAATTTTTTTGCAGTCTAACTACCATAGCCTATTTGTGTAAATGTGTATGAAAGGATTCGAGAATGGCAAGATATTTTTGTCGTACATATCGGCCATAACCAAGGTCTTTTCCTGACATCGATTGATTATAGAAAACAAATTGATGATTTTGACGGGAGCATATGCATGACTTTTTTTGAGGCATCGCGGGCTGAAAAGTTTGCGAGGATTGGTGAATCATAATTTGTCAACCAAGGAGGTGGGTCAAAAACTGTTTTCAATCGATACTAAAAGTCGAAGAAACTACGCATTTCATAAATCAAATGTTGAACATCAAACACGCTTCCAAATCAACGTACATATGCTGATCTGATCAGAAGGCCAGTCACCGTTTGTGGCCATTGACGGAACAATGTTCGCAAAAAAACAGGTTCAATGTTTCCAATGCAATAAGTGTCTATACTTATATTAAAATATATTTTTATTTCAAAAATTGCTTACTTCGCCTGGTGCCGGGTAAGATCACGCGTCGTTGGAAGAAGTTATCAATCGGCACATTGCTCCAGGATCTGGGATGGTGAGTTGGATGCTTACAACAGTTTGCCCTGTATTTAATATTATGTTTATTTCGACTAGCTGAAATGGGGCTATTTAAAACTGTCAGTTTTAAAAATTTCGAGTGAGAAACTTGCACTGCATATTTAAGCAAGCTAATATATTCCTTGTAACTTGAACCCCTACGTCAAATACCATCTTCATTCCAGTATTAGATTCAGTTTATTTATTTTAGGTTGTTTTAACATTGGTACTTCCTCAATCAGACCGACATACCCTTTGCGTGCCGCAGTTTAACCAAGCTATTTCCTTGGACACAATGAACTTTATAGAATAAAACAAGTACTGGTGTAACTGGACTGGGGTGATGTTCCTTGTCGGATATGTGGCTGCAGGCGTACATCAAAATTCTGGAACAACAAGTTTTAAAAAAGTTGGTTGTCAATTGTCATAGTCAACAACTTGCATTTTGTAATATTTTTGTGCTACATACTGGCATACATATTTGGTAGGATTTACATATTTTACTCGAGGCAAATACAACAAACTGAAAGACTAACGAGACACGGCCTTGTCTGCTGATCAGATATTGTATCAGCAATTAGATAGCATGAACATTCCATGTTATGTTGTTTGTTTTTCACGAATCCATTGGGATTGACTTCTTCCTTTAGCAGCGTTAGCGCAAGATAACGCTTTTTTTTAATGACAAATGACCTTCTCGATGTTCAAAAGTTGCAAAATATGAAATATAACAGGTCAAACTTTTAGTTCACATGGTGCATTTTCACGTGCGGTTCCCTATTCTTATTAGTCAAAGACGACGAACGAGTACACGGGTAATTACAAAGAATATTTGGCAATTGGGGCGCCCGTTTGACGCGTATATTTGTATGTAGAAGTTTACAGAGGAGAGGAATGATCCGAAATTTTAAAATTCTCAACGATTGCTTTGATAAAATTAGTAACAGTAAGATTTTGCAGGATTGATAGTCAAAGATATCTCGTACAGTATATATAATATGAAAAGGCAGTGACAATTAGAAGTTTTTCTGATAGCGATAGCCAATCAGAACTGCGTGGAGTGTCAGAGACTGAATCAGACATTTAAATTTTGGAGCAAAGTGAAAAATTGCGATGTACTACAGCAAGCAAATTTCTTTTTATTGAAATTACCAAGAAGGCTATTGGTGCAGAATATGCAAAGATCTTAATAAAAAAAAGTATGCTCCCGCCCTGACAGGCTTGCGATGCATGATTTGCAAGGCATATAAGCAAGTCGAATTCCGATAGGTTACGTAAAAAGAGCAACAAGCATTTAAACTAGAGGGTGCATAAATATGCTGAGGGTATATTGAATAAAGTGTCGACACCCATCAACGAAGCGTTGGAGCAAGCTGCTCCAAGCGCTGCCGATGAAACGGCTCCAAAACGGAAAAAATATGGCTATCGGCGCTTACTTTCTGTTGAGGGAAGAAATCCCGCATACTACAAATTGGAGGCCGCTCATGGCAACTTTGTTAGCCCTCAACTGAATCGGTGGTTTAAAGTGAGAAAGTGCAACACAAATTATCTTTCTGCCAGAAACTCCACAGATTGGCGTCATGAGGTGCAGTGATAAAATCTGGCGTGGCAGAGAAAATCAAACAATCTGTATCAAGGTTTAATAAATTCTCATATATGTATGACGGGTGCACAGATGTGAATGGGAAGCAAGTACTCAGTCAGTCAATGCATTCGATATCTCGATGATTGTAGGCGGCCTACTGATGCTTTTTTAGATGTTGATCATACAGAATTCTTCTGTCATATGTCTTCTCTTCATTCTTTTTTCGACAGGAATTTGAAACCTTAAGAGTAGTACATTGGAAAATATCCAAATATCGTTAGACCAAAAAAAAAAAATTAGTACAACCTCCCAAGACTAGGTGGTTGTCGCATGAAAGATCACTATCTGTTGTTTTGGGATCTCTTGAAACAATACATCCTAGGTTTGGAGAGCATCTAACAAGATGGAGGTAATTTTTGTAGTGATGCCGGGGGACTACTTATTATTTTGCAATGTGGAAAAACTATTTAACCTTAGTCAACATGTTTTAAGGCCAACATCATTCTTAAATAACGCTATTTAAGCATCCACGACAACCGCTGTTGTGCAACTGGTAGGTAGCATCACCGATTGTGATATGTGTGGGCAGGGTTTATCAAATTTATACACTGCTCGTTAAAAATCCTTACCGTGAAATATATCTCAATCAGTTTCTACCTAATATAACGCATAATGACATAGCGATTGAGAAACCAGAGAGATTTATTATTATTGCCAGAAATTCGACCTTGCCGTACGCGCGAGTGAAAAGACATGCTACTGAATAAAGCTAAAGACATCGTTGACGCCGATTGATTCTATGGAAGCAGAGATTATACGCTATGTTGAAATGCCACACATTCTAGTATGTGATCTATCAAACAACCTATCTATGCTCCAGACCAGTGTTAACTCTAAGGAAATTATGAGTGCGAAAGTGCTTCGCAGTCGAAAAAAAAAGTGCGAAAGTGCTTTTTCTGATTTTAACTAGTTAGGTGCCCTAGCTTTCGTTTAAACTCATTTCAAACAGCATAATTACTCGAAAAAGCGCTCCTCCCGTTAATATTGTGAATTGAAGTCTTTCCGTTAACAGAGTTTCGTTTAAACCCTTGTTAAAAACAAGGGAATTCATCAAAGGACACCTGATAAGCACACTTGTCGGGAATAAAAGTTTCGTGCAATCAACCACCAGCGTCAGTAACGAAGCGCACTCCCGCCTGAACAGACAAGCCTTGCAAACTTGTTTCTTCCATCTAACAGACACCGATTGATACATGCAGATATTAGTTACTACCGGCCATAGCTAGGGAGGGGGATCATTTGTACAAAACCCGGGCAAAATGACATCCCCATGACCCATCACCAATATCGCTTTAGTATAACACGCTTCCTCGTCCGAGAGAATATGCTTGGAAGTAGTCCGCCCTCTTCCCTTTTAAGAGATTGGTTAACGTCATGTTTCTCCGGCCAGTTTTTCTTTGGGAAATAACGCAAGATCACCATGAAAGTACCGCTGTTTTTATAGATAGAGTGACCTACTTTCTATCGAAGATTTTTTTTCCGAAATATTACGCAAGATCACTTTGAAATCCCTTTCATGAGCTAGTTTGGCCTAATTTATATTATACTGTCTCACGGATTACGCTAAGACGTGTAATTTTCAAATATCGACTTGCATTGGTTTGCGTGCCAGTTAGTTCAAATCGGATAGAAAACATCATATATTTGCAAATTTTTTAGAAATGCCGTGTACTTCCAGCATTTATAAATAACGCTCTCTCTAATGCTGCAGACCTAGTATGAAATATTCGCATCTCAACGCCACTTTCAATTACACTAATAGTAATGATGACACCAAAGAGTTTTCCTTTGCGAAGGTACAGGAAATACAACTGGGTGATTCTTGAAAAAAACATGAATGTAAAAAATAAACGAATGACATGATAGTGGTTCCCAAATAATTTTGAGTGTGACGCGAAATACCAATCCATTTGATAAATCTTTTTTAGTCGACCACGTGAAAGCCGAAATCCTGGAAATTAAAGTTGAAAGAGAAGTACGCATTCTCACATAAATAATCGCGATATATAATCGTTCAGGGGCTCCCGAAGTATGCGAACCAAGATGGCGGACATCGGAATGTAATATGTGTACTAGGTTAGGGTTAGGCCATAATTTTAGGTATAAATACTACGGGAGGCTCTTGGCTAGTCTTCGAACTGATAATTCGAACTGATAATAGGACTAAAATAAGGAGAATTGAAAAAAAATTATCGCCTAACCCTAACCTGTTACGCATGTTACGTTCCGATGTCCGCCATCTTGGTTCGCATACTTCGGGAGCACCATCGTTCATGTGCACAAATCTCACATGTAGCATCGGTTAGTTGTGCATGAAATGTAAAACTCTTATGTGTGTGCGTTTCAATTTCAATAAAATCAAATTCGTTTTTCCATGCACCATTACTTGTAATTTTAATATTAATTGCGTTCCGAGTTTGTAAAGTTTAGAAACCTCTTGTATATACCATTACCACTATTTTGATTGGCTAAAGAAAGATAACACGTAACCCAGTGTTCACTATTAGCGCACTTTTTTGCGAAAATTGCGAAGCACTTTTGCAACTTTTTTTAGGGACTGCGAAATAGCACTTTTTTCCGATTTTGAATGGAATAAAAATTCAAAGTTAACAAATATTTTCGAGTATTAAGTTGACAAATAAGTAACATACTAGTACTTTTGTAACTCAATTCTGCATATCATAACGATATTTACCTGAATTCTAACCTATGAGATGCAACATTGGAGATAAAGCTTTTGCATTAACGGCAAAATTCTTGTTTATAATATGATTATTATACAAGCACACCGATTCCGCTTCTCCCGCAAAAAACGCTCTCGGGTGATTGAAACCAGATGTTGGAATAATACACAGTGCTTTCTTTGAAGAGAGTGGTCATGTGACTATCAATGATATCGATGAATTCAAAATGACTATAAAAGTGTTATGTGTTATAGTCACTTTAGATGAATTGTGACTGACCAAACTGCACGATTTTCAAATCAGACGAAACTTTTAACAGCATGTCACAGATTTGCAAAATCACCAAATTCACAAAATACCATTAAGTGCCATTTTATTGTAATCACAATGTTGAAAGGAGTGGCATTTTCCGTAATTTTGCGATATTTACACAACTATTTCTCATTGATATGCGAGGACGGGTGGGCAAAATTCAATATTTTTTTGAATCGAATATTTTTAAGGAGTACCAAATAAACGTGGTGGAAACATTAAAAAATCGGCAACAAAGCTTTTTTACTGGTTAATTCCGTTGTAATAGCTAATTGTTCTTGTCAACGATCGTTTTGGCGGCGTTATCCAGGTTTTGGGTAATCTATATTCCCGCCCTCTCTTTTTTACAAATATGAATTCTTGTGGGTCGGCGGACATCGAAGTTTTATATTTCGGGTTTACCCGTTCGTTCACATCGGCAACAGCTGTTGAAGACATTGAGGACTCAAATTAACATTTGCGTTGCCTTTAATATTACCTATCAAGATTTGTAAATTTACTGTCCCAATTTTATGCGAATGGTAATATTATTGTCCATACCGTGATGCAGATATTTATTAAGACGATAATTAACTTTCTCATGTATTTCTATGGTGATAAACTTCGCAAATCTGAAATTGTGCCAATCCTGAATGTTGATTTAAAATAGTGATTGAATAATTCGGCAATAAAGGCATTTCTGCATGGTCATAAGACGAGATGACGTTAATGAACAGCACTTCTTTTACAGGATATTTTACGTATGCGACTTAATGCTAAAAAGATTGGGCTGGAGTGCTTTTTTTTCGAGTGCTTGAGTGCCTATAAAAGAGGTCAGGCGCTAATTGTAACTAATTCCCTCAAGTTTCAACGTGTTTTCAACAAAACAATACCCCGGCGCTAATTATAGCTAAAATGTTACCGAGCAATTCACAATTTTATTTATGGAATTTGCAAATTCACCAGTTTCTTGACGATTTTGATATTGTCACGCCCTAATTATTAGTGCAAAAAATATTCCCCTTTTTCCGCGGCGGTTTGACGGGTTCTTTGTTCCATTCTTCCGAAAGTTCTGACAGGGGGGATATAGAATACTGAATCCGGAGGGTTGAATCCCTGTCCACTTACTGGTGATTTTCCGTTTTGAAATGCGTGAAACATTCTCTATTTTAAATTAAATGATGTTTCGCGGGCTAAATACACGGGCACTAATAGTAATGATGACACCAAAGAGTTTTCCTTTGCGAAGGTACAGGAAATACAACAGGGTGATTCTTGAAAAAAACATGAATGTAAAAAATAAACGAATGACATGATAGTGGTTCCCAAATAATTTTGAGTGTGACGCGAAATACCAATCCATTTGATAAATCTTTTTTAGTCGACCACGTGAAAGCCGAAATCCTGGAAATTAAAGTTGAAAGAGAAGTACGCATTCTCACATAAATAATCGCGATATATAATCGTTCAGGGGCTCCCGAAGTATGCGAACCAAGATGGCGGACATCGGAATGTAATATGTGTACTAGGTTAGGGTTAGGCCATAATTTTAGGTATAAATACTACGGGAGGCTCTTGGCTAGTCTTCGAACTGATAATTCGAACTGATAATAGGACTAAAATAAGGAGAATTGAAAAAAAATTATCGCCTAACCCTAACCTGTTACGCATGTTACGTTCCGATGTCCGCCATCTTGGTTCGCATACTTCGGGAGCACCATCGTTCATGTGCACAAATCTCACATGTAGCATCGGTTAGTTGTGCATGAAATGTAAAACTCTTATGTGTGTGCGTTTCAATTTCAATAAAATCAAATTCGTTTTTCCATGCACCATTACTTGTAATTTTAATATTAATTGCGTTCCGAGTTTGTAAAGTTTAGAAACCTCTTGTATATACCATTACCACTATTTTGATTGGCTAAAGAAAGATAACACGTAACCCAGTGTTCACTATTAGCGCACTTTTTTGCGAAAATTGCGAAGCACTTTTGCAACTTTTTTTAGGGACTGCGAAATAGCACTTTTTTCCGATTTTGAATGGAATAAAAATTCAAAGTTAACAAATATTTTCGAGTATTAAGTTGACAAATAAGTAACATACTAGTACTTTTGTAACTCAATTCTGCATATCATAACGATATTTACCTGAATTCTAACCTATGAGATGCAACATTGGAGATAAAGCTTTTGCATTAACGGCAAAATTCTTGTTTATAATATGATTATTATACAAGCACACCGATTCCGCTTCTCCCGCAAAAAACGCTCTCGGGTGATTGAAACCAGATGTTGGAATAATACACAGTGCTTTCTTTGAAGAGAGTGGTCATGTGACTATCAATGATATCGATGAATTCAAAATGACTATAAAAGTGTTATGTGTTATAGTCACTTTAGATGAATTGTGACTGACCAAACTGCACGATTTTCAAATCAGACGAAACTTTTAACAGCATGTCACAGATTTGCAAAATCACCAAATTCACAAAATACCATTAAGTGCCATTTTATTGTAATCACAATGTTGAAAGGAGTGGCATTTTCCGTAATTTTGCGATATTTACACAACTATTTCTCATTGATATGCGAGGACGGGTGGGCAAAATTCAATATTTTTTTGAATCGAATATTTTTAAGGAGTACCAAATAAACGTGGTGGAAACATTAAAAAATCGGCAACAAAGCTTTTTTACTGGTTAATTCCGTTGTAATAGCTAATTGTTCTTGTCAACGATCGTTTTGGCGGCGTTATCCAGGTTTTGGGTAATCTATATTCCCGCCCTCTCTTTTTTACAAATATGAATTCTTGTGGGTCGGCGGACATCGAAGTTTTATATTTCGGGTTTACCCGTTCGTTCACATCGGCAACAGCTGTTGAAGACATTGAGGACTCAAATTAACATTTGCGTTGCCTTTAATATTACCTATCAAGATTTGTAAATTTACTGTCCCAATTTTATGCGAATGGTAATATTATTGTCCATACCGTGATGCAGATATTTATTAAGACGATAATTAACTTTCTCATGTATTTCTATGGTGATAAACTTCGCAAATCTGAAATTGTGCCAATCCTGAATGTTGATTTAAAATAGTGATTGAATAATTCGGCAATAAAGGCATTTCTGCATGGTCATAAGACGAGATGACGTTAATGAACAGCACTTCTTTTACAGGATATTTTACGTATGCGACTTAATGCTAAAAAGATTGGGCTGGAGTGCTTTTTTTTCGAGTGCTTGAGTGCCTATAAAAGAGGTCAGGCGCTAATTGTAACTAATTCCCTCAAGTTTCAACGTGTTTTCAACAAAACAATACCCCGGCGCTAATTATAGCTAAAATGTTACCGAGCAATTCACAATTTTATTTATGGAATTTGCAAATTCACCAGTTTCTTGACGATTTTGATATTGTCACGCCCTAATTATTAGTGCAAAAAATATTCCCCTTTTTCCGCGGCGGTTTGACGGGTTCTTTGTTCCATTCTTCCGAAAGTTCTGACAGGGGGGATATAGAATACTGAATCCGGAGGGTTGAATCCCTGTCCACTTACTGGTGATTTTCCGTTTTGAAATGCGTGAAACATTCTCTATTTTAAATTAAATGATGTTTCGCGGGCTAAATACACGGGCACTAATAGTAATGATGACACCAAAGAGTTTTCCTTTGCGAAGGTACAGGAAATACAACAGGGTGATTCTTGAAAAAAACATGAATGTAAAAAATAAACGAATGACATGATAGTGGTTCCCAAATAATTTTGAGTGTGACGCGAAATACCAATCCATTTGATAAATCTTTTTTAGTCGACCACGTGAAAGCCGAAATCCTGGAAATTAAAGTTGAAAGAGAAGTACGCATTCTCACATAAATAATCGCGATATATAATCGTTCAGGGGCTCCCGAAGTATGCGAACCAAGATGGCGGACATCGGAATGTAATATGTGTACTAGGTTAGGGTTAGGCCATAATTTTAGGTATAAATACTACGGGAGGCTCTTGGCTAGTCTTCGAACTGATAATTCGAACTGATAATAGGACTAAAATAAGGAGAATTGAAAAAAAATTATCGCCTAACCCTAACCTGTTACGCATGTTACGTTCCGATGTCCGCCATCTTGGTTCGCATACTTCGGGAGCACCATCGTTCATGTGCACAAATCTCACATGTAGCATCGGTTAGTTGTGCATGAAATGTAAAACTCTTATGTGTGTGCGTTTCAATTTCAATAAAATCAAATTCGTTTTTCCATGCACCATTACTTGTAATTTTAATATTAATTGCGTTCCGAGTTTGTAAAGTTTAGAAACCTCTTGTATATACCATTACCACTATTTTGATTGGCTAAAGAAAGATAACACGTAACCCAGTGTTCACTATTAGCGCACTTTTTTGCGAAAATTGCGAAGCACTTTTGCAACTTTTTTTAGGGACTGCGAAATAGCACTTTTTTCCGATTTTGAATGGAATAAAAATTCAAAGTTAACAAATATTTTCGAGTATTAAGTTGACAAATAAGTAACATACTAGTACTTTTGTAACTCAATTCTGCATATCATAACGATATTTACCTGAATTCTAACCTATGAGATGCAACATTGGAGATAAAGCTTTTGCATTAACGGCAAAATTCTTGTTTATAATATGATTATTATACAAGCACACCGATTCCGCTTCTCCCGCAAAAAACGCTCTCGGGTGATTGAAACCAGATGTTGGAATAATACACAGTGCTTTCTTTGAAGAGAGTGGTCATGTGACTATCAATGATATCGATGAATTCAAAATGACTATAAAAGTGTTATGTGTTATAGTCACTTTAGATGAATTGTGACTGACCAAACTGCACGATTTTCAAATCAGACGAAACTTTTAACAGCATGTCACAGATTTGCAAAATCACCAAATTCACAAAATACCATTAAGTGCCATTTTATTGTAATCACAATGTTGAAAGGAGTGGCATTTTCCGTAATTTTGCGATATTTACACAACTATTTCTCATTGATATGCGAGGACGGGTGGGCAAAATTCAATATTTTTTTGAATCGAATATTTTTAAGGAGTACCAAATAAACGTGGTGGAAACATTAAAAAATCGGCAACAAAGCTTTTTTACTGGTTAATTCCGTTGTAATAGCTAATTGTTCTTGTCAACGATCGTTTTGGCGGCGTTATCCAGGTTTTGGGTAATCTATATTCCCGCCCTCTCTTTTTTACAAATATGAATTCTTGTGGGTCGGCGGACATCGAAGTTTTATATTTCGGGTTTACCCGTTCGTTCACATCGGCAACAGCTGTTGAAGACATTGAGGACTCAAATTAACATTTGCGTTGCCTTTAATATTACCTATCAAGATTTGTAAATTTACTGTCCCAATTTTATGCGAATGGTAATATTATTGTCCATACCGTGATGCAGATATTTATTAAGACGATAATTAACTTTCTCATGTATTTCTATGGTGATAAACTTCGCAAATCTGAAATTGTGCCAATCCTGAATGTTGATTTAAAATAGTGATTGAATAATTCGGCAATAAAGGCATTTCTGCATGGTCATAAGACGAGATGACGTTAATGAACAGCACTTCTTTTACAGGATATTTTACGTATGCGACTTAATGCTAAAAAGATTGGGCTGGAGTGCTTTTTTTTCGAGTGCTTGAGTGCCTATAAAAGAGGTCAGGCGCTAATTGTAACTAATTCCCTCAAGTTTCAACGTGTTTTCAACAAAACAATACCCCGGCGCTAATTATAGCTAAAATGTTACCGAGCAATTCACAATTTTATTTATGGAATTTGCAAATTCACCAGTTTCTTGACGATTTTGATATTGTCACGCCCTAATTATTAGTGCAAAAAATATTCCCCTTTTTCCGCGGCGGTTTGACGGGTTCTTTGTTCCATTCTTCCGAAAGTTCTGACAGGGGGGATATAGAATACTGAATCCGGAGGGTTGAATCCCTGTCCACTTACTGGTGATTTTCCGTTTTGAAATGCGTGAAACATTCTCTATTTTAAATTAAATGATGTTTCGCGGGCTAAATACACGGGCACTAATAGTAATGATGACACCAAAGAGTTTTCCTTTGCGAAGGTACAGGAAATACAACAGGGTGATTCTTGAAAAAAACATGAATGTAAAAAATAAACGAATGACATGATAGTGGTTCCCAAATAATTTTGAGTGTGACGCGAAATACCAATCCATTTGATAAATCTTTTTTAGTCGACCACGTGAAAGCCGAAATCCTGGAAATTAAAGTTGAAAGAGAAGTACGCATTCTCACATAAATAATCGCGATATATAATCGTTCAGGGGCTCCCGAAGTATGCGAACCAAGATGGCGGACATCGGAATGTAATATGTGTACTAGGTTAGGGTTAGGCCATAATTTTAGGTATAAATACTACGGGAGGCTCTTGGCTAGTCTTCGAACTGATAATTCGAACTGATAATAGGACTAAAATAAGGAGAATTGAAAAAAAATTATCGCCTAACCCTAACCTGTTACGCATGTTACGTTCCGATGTCCGCCATCTTGGTTCGCATACTTCGGGAGCACCATCGTTCATGTGCACAAATCTCACATGTAGCATCGGTTAGTTGTGCATGAAATGTAAAACTCTTATGTGTGTGCGTTTCAATTTCAATAAAATCAAATTCGTTTTTCCATGCACCATTACTTGTAATTTTAATATTAATTGCGTTCCGAGTTTGTAAAGTTTAGAAACCTCTTGTATATACCATTACCACTATTTTGATTGGCTAAAGAAAGATAACACGTAACCCAGTGTTCACTATTAGCGCACTTTTTTGCGAAAATTGCGAAGCACTTTTGCAACTTTTTTTAGGGACTGCGAAATAGCACTTTTTTCCGATTTTGAATGGAATAAAAATTCAAAGTTAACAAATATTTTCGAGTATTAAGTTGACAAATAAGTAACATACTAGTACTTTTGTAACTCGATTCTGCATATCATAACGATATTTACCTGAATTCTAACCTATGAGATGCAACATTGGAGATAAAGCTTTTGCATTAACGGCAAAATTCTTGTTTATAATATGATTATTATACAAGCACACCGATTCCGCTTCTCCCGCAAAAAACGCTCTCGGGTGATTGAAACCAGATGTTGGAATAATACACAGTGCTTTCTTTGAAGAGAGTGGTCATGTGACTATCAATGATATCGATGAATTCAAAATGACTATAAAAGTGTTATGTGTTATAGTCACTTTAGATGAATTGTGACTGACCAAACTGCACGATTTTCAAATCAGACGAAACTTTTAACAGCATGTCACAGATTTGCAAAATCACCAAATTCACAAAATACCATTAAGTGCCATTTTATTGTAATCACAATGTTGAAAGGAGTGGCATTTTCCGTAATTTTGCGATATTTACACAACTATTTCTCATTGATATGCGAGGACGGGTGGGCAAAATTCAATATTTTTTTGAATCGAATATTTTTAAGGAGTACCAAATAAACGTGGTGGAAACATTAAAAAATCGGCAACAAAGCTTTTTTACTGGTTAATTCCGTTGTAATAGCTAATTGTTCTTGTCAACGATCGTTTTGGCGGCGTTATCCAGGTTTTGGGTAATCTATATTCCCGCCCTCTCTTTTTTACAAATATGAATTCTTGTGGGTCGGCGGACATCGAAGTTTTATATTTCGGGTTTACCCGTTCGTTCACATCGGCAACAGCTGTTGAAGACATTGAGGACTCAAATTAACATTTGCGTTGCCTTTAATATTACCTATCAAGATTTGTAAATTTACTGTCCCAATTTTATGCGAATGGTAATATTATTGTCCATACCGTGATGCAGATATTTATTAAGACGATAATTAACTTTCTCATGTATTTCTATGGTGATAAACTTCGCAAATCTGAAATTGTGCCAATCCTGAATGTTGATTTAAAATAGTGATTGAATAATTCGGCAATAAAGGCATTTCTGCATGGTCATAAGACGAGATGACGTTAATGAACAGCACTTCTTTTACAGGATATTTTACGTATGCGACTTAATGCTAAAAAGATTGGGCTGGAGTGCTTTTTTTTCGAGTGCTTGAGTGCCTATAAAAGAGGTCAGGCGCTAATTGTAACTAATTCCCTCAAGTTTCAACGTGTTTTCAACAAAACAATACCCCGGCGCTAATTATAGCTAAAATGTTACCGAGCAATTCACAATTTTATTTATGGAATTTGCAAATTCACCAGTTTCTTGACGATTTTGATATTGTCACGCCCTAATTATTAGTGCAAAAAATATTCCCCTTTTTCCGCGGCGGTTTGACGGGTTCTTTGTTCCATTCTTCCGAAAGTTCTGACAGGGGGGATATAGAATACTGAATCCGGAGGGTTGAATCCCTGTCCACTTACTGGTGATTTTCCGTTTTGAAATGCGTGAAACATTCTCTATTTTAAATTAAATGATGTTTCGCGGGCTAGAGTTCTCCCCGAAAATGATGTGTTCCAGACGTTAGTTAGACCAGTGGTCGGCAACCACCGGGCCGCAGAGAGGTGACACAAAAATGGACAAGGCCGTAATAAAACCTCTACAATCTAACCACAAACCCTACAACTAAAAAACAGCAATTAACAGTAAATCAGACAAACACAACACCAGGGGTCGGAAAAAATGCGGCCCGGGAGCTAATTTGTTGCGGCCCTTAAACGACTCGACATTTATTAAATAAAACAAAAATTAATCCCAAATTTATTATTGTTTCTACACGGATTTATGTGCGGAGCGACGCGGGTCGAGCATTCCAAAATGCTTGAACGGGAAAATATTTTTCTTTCTTGCGTATTCCAAAACCGGTTTGCTCGATATGCCCAGTCAGCATCGCAGTTGTTAGGGTTTCAATGACAAACTTGTTATGAAACGAGTCGTCGAAAATTCGACCCCGAGACACGCGACTGCGCCACAGCTCATCTGTGCGACAGTGCAAAACGTGTAATGTGCACGTTCGGAGGAACATATGACCTTGAGCAGCTTTATCCAAAATGCATTACACTTAGATTAAATTTCGTACTCGCTTCTCGAAATATCATCATTGGAACGACGAGTTGCCACAAAAACATCATCTTTCACATTGATAATAAGTATATATATATACATAAAAACAATGTATTGTTGGATAATAAAAAAGGCCACATATATATACATCTTATTGGGACAAGCTTTCAACACAGCAATGAAGGGTAGCAATGCGAATGCGCCATAATTTGAAGTTTAATTATGGTAGAGATTGTTCGAAGGCGGAAATATTGCGGCCCGCGCGCTACCAGAAATGTTTATATTTGGCCCGCAAGTACATGAAGTTTGCCGACCGCTGCATTACACTATTGAGCAACATGTCTGATTTCATAAATAATTGCCATGTCAGTATGTCGCAGTAATGCTGGGTCAATTGTTTTCTCTGCGGCCGTATAATAATTTCTCTCATCAGTCCGACTAAGATCTCCCCAACAAAACGATACAGGCATTGTTAACTTTCCCGAAATCTTAATGTGAGGCCTGGTTTTCAATATTGATAACTACAAAAACGAAATAGGCAGGAAGTAAGAAACACGTTACGTGTGTCAATGTCTACCATATCTCGAATATGGGGACAGTTAATGGCCATCAAACAAATACAGACATCACATTAAATAGCATCGCCGACGTTTTTAGTATATTGTCAAAATAAATTTCCTAAAGCGTTTAATTTAAGGCATTGGCTTAGTTCGTTTATATAAAGGTGGTCCGCCAAAAGTTTGGTCAAGCTTTACCGGTCCGTCACTTGAAAAATGTTGCCGATCACTGAGTTGGACGATAGATAAAACATTAGGTTAATAATTTTCGTGACGCCCCGTTTTCGAAAATACAAAGTCATATCGCAAAAAATGCGTTATGATACATTTGGAATGAAACATTATTTACGGTTAATTCAGATCATATTTTACTCTTCATGACACCCGGTATCCGAAAATACAGTTGTATCTCGAAAAATGTGTTTTGTTACATTTAAAATAAAACATTTTTGCGATTAGTGTAGATCATATTTTACTTTTCAGGACACCCGTTTCCGAAAATACAAGGTTATATCGCGAAAATGTGTTTTGTTACATTTAAAATAAAACATTTTTGCGATTAATTTAGATCATATTTTACTTTTCAGGACACCCGTTTTCGAAAATACAAGGTTATATCGCAAAATGTGTTTTGTTACATTTAAAATAAAACATTTTTGCGATTAATTTAGATCAAATTTTACCTTTCACGGCAACCCGTTTCCGAAAATACAAAGTTATATCACAAAAAAATGCGTTTTGTTACATTTATTTTGCATTCCCAATAAAATACATATTTTCCCTAATTAAGGTCGTCGATGAATCTGTTCCTGTCGTTCAAGCTCGACACACGTTTGGACGAGTGTGGGGCGGTTTTTTGGTCGACGAGAAATTAAAAAGTTGCCACACGTTATTTGTATAACGATAATAACTGAAAATTAAGATTTTATAATAGAAGTGAATTTGTCTCAAGATGGCATTTTACGATTCCTGCCAACAGAAAATAAACACGATGACAGGCTTGGTTATAACTGATATTCGTATAATTTTTTTACACTATTAATAAACGCGCCAGACCAAATGCGACCATATAAATTGCAGTCGCATCGGTATGGACTGTATGTGTTTGGCGCTCTCACATTAATAATAATTTTCAACAAAACAATACCCCGACGGTCATTAAAGCTGAATTCGTTACCGAATAATTCACAATTTTATTTACGGAATTTGCAATTTCAAGATCTCACTTGACGATTTTGATGATGTCATGCCCTAATTATTACTGCTTAAATGCCTCAAAATACAACAAATGTAATCATTTTCGACGATAACAGGCGCAACAATTCGTAAACGAGCCGTTATAACGAAATTCGCGATTGATTTTACCTCTCTCCTGTTTACAATTTTTACATCCCGCCGGCCACGTATGGTCGAATAAAATGTTCCCATATTCGAAACATGACTTGGCCAAGGATTGAAGGGATCACTAAAGAGCTAATGGAAAGTACATACCCGAGGGTATGATATTAATATCGAGAATATTTGTGAGCATATCACAGGACGGAAATATTTCTTTCTTAAATAATAACTTTTTCAATAAATGTTCATTTTACTTTTGCGTCTTTATTATATGTCGGGTTTTCATCTATTTTAAATTCGAAATTGTCCGAAATACTCCAACAGGTGTATAAGTACAATAATAATAGTACTTACCAAAGTACTTACCAGGGAAGTTTAATACACACGATGTGTAAAGGGCGTCGTAATTCCCGTTTATTAATTATAATTTTTTTTACATTCTGCTTGAAAAACAACGGCAGTCAACTCACGTAACTCTCGCGACCAAATCTTTTTTGTTTTGTATGGCATCGTCTTGGCGCAATTTATTGCTAGGTCAGCAGCATTACAAAGAGTGCTAATTATGAATGCTGAAAGTACATGACATTACTAAACATTTTGCCAATATATGAAGTTTTCTGCCCGATTTAAACTAACTCGCACACAAACCAAGGCATGTCGACATTTAAAAATTACTTGTCTTTGGGTAAGCTCTGAAATAGTATAATATAAATGTAAATGAGAAAATAGGTCACGCTAGCTCACGAAACGGGAGGATTTTCGAAGTGATCTTGTGTAATATTTCGGAGAAAAAGGTTTGAAAGGAAAGTAGGTCAACCTATCTCCTAAAACAGGGGAGTATCCTGCATAATATTCCGGAGAGAACGCAGGTTAACTTATCTTTTAAAACAGCGGGTGGCGACTTTCAGAGTGGTTCAAAATCACAAATTAATAATTATCAGATTAGGTTTAGGGATAAATCGAAAAGTTGAATTTCCAGCGCACCTAACCCTAATTAGTTGATTGCTATTTATATTTGGGGGGGATTATTTTGCACGGGATTTGGACAAACGATCCACCCTGTAACTAATATGGTTTCCAGCCTGCCTCGTGTCTGTTAGATGGAAGGAGTAACAAATGTGAAAGTCTTTGCTGTTTACGCGAGTAGGCAACTGACACCTTGATACATTGCATGAAAGTATTGTCCCGGCAGGTGTTAGCAGATGTCATTTCGTTGCCGATGAATTCGCTTGTTTTAATTAAACATGAATTCGCTTAAAGGGAACTCGGTTAACGAAAAGGCTTCTCTTTAATTCATAATATTAACCGGAGGAGCGCTTTTTTGAGTATCTATGCCGTTTTAAATGGGTTATATGAAAGGCTAGGGCACCTAACTTGTTAAAATCGGCAAAAGCACTTTCGCACTCATAATTTGCTTAGAGTTAACACTGACGTAACCGCTTTTCGGCAACATGGTATTCGTTTTATATCTGCTTTGAACAGAGAAAAAAACATGTGCAGTCATCTGATCACAATCAAAAATCCGTATTCATTTTTTTCGCGATTTCGGCAATCGTTATTATTAAGGGTTTTCGTCGACTGAAAAATAAACATCGTTCTGTTAATAATATATTTCAGGCCATGTTCTTTATATCCTGCCATAATTAGCAAATCTTTATTAAGCAACCCATGATTATAAAATAGCTTTGCTTATCATTTGCTGCTGAATCTTGTGCTATCGCTTGTCAATTATAGCAGAGACGTAAGAAACATATTTAAAATTAGCGACGTTATCAGCGCCAACGAACAGAAAATAACTTATTATCATAAAACACAATTAAAATTCAGTCGGTAATAAATGGCGCTAAGGTGATGCCATACAGAACAAAAAGATTTGGTCGCGAGAGTTACCTTAGATGACTGTATAACGATGTTGTTTTATAAGCGGAAGGTAGAACAATCAAATTTAATAAAAAAAAAACGGGGGTTACGACACCCGTAACACATCAAGTTCATTAGACATCTCTAAAGACTTCTAAGTTGATTACTCGATTACACTATACTATCAATATTACACCTGTTTGAGTATTCCGGACAATTTCGAATTTGAAATAAACGAAAACTCAACATATCATAATTAATACACAAAAGTAAAATAAACATTCATCGAAAAAGTTAATATTTAGGAACAACAACATAATCGTATAATTCCGCCCAAACCCCGATGTTCGCAAGTGAGATGATAAATAAATACTTTCCGTGTATTCCATAAATCAACTTCTGCAAACAGTCTTGGTGCAAAATATTTCCATCTAGTGATATGCTTACTAATATTCTATGCATTAATATCATAACCTCGCCTATAGGACTGGGCAAAATATTCGTATCGTTTCAATTCCATACTTTGCGCCAAAAAAGGTACCAACAAAGCTTCCTAATTTTAGAAGAGTCAAAATAAATAGACTTTTCGAAATAAATATCCCAGATTTCAAACTCCGTATATTGGCAGCATGAATTAGCCGTTTCATGTAGGAGCCGCACATGCAATTGATTGTCGAAAATTAAAAGTTAAATTGACGTTCCGAGAGCCCACACATGGTATAACATGTACAGGCTATAACCAGAAAAAAATGACAAGTCATAATCCTTTTAATGTGCTTTCAATCAGCTCGTTAGTGATCCCTCCCATCCTTGGCCAAGTAATGTTTCGAAAATGTGAACCTTCCACTCAGCCATGCATGGCGGGTGGAGTGTTGAAATCGTGAACAAGAGTATAACGTAAAATCAATCGTGAATTTCGATGTAACAACGCACACTGTCTCCGTCATGAATTGCGCCTATTAACATCGGAAATGATTAAATTCGTTATATTTTGAGTATTTTTGCACCAATAATTAGGGCGTGATTATCAAAATGGTGAATTTGCAAATTCCGTAAATAAAATTGTAACATTTTAGCTATAATTATCACCGGGCAGGGGCGCAGCCAGGATTTTTTCAACGGGAGATTAGGGGGAAGTTAAAACATTACACCAAAACTGCAATTCGCGACGACGTAATGCGTTTATAACTAAAATGTAAGGTCGTTCACGGCGAAATTTCGCAGTTACGTGTAGCCCGCCTCTCTTTGCCTAACTGTCCGAAGTCCTATTTTAAAACATAGACCATTTATCCGTAGTCAGCGGGCATCCGCATCTAGAAATGAAACATTAAAAATCGCGAAAATTAAATTTGGAAGGATCTATAACTCGCAGATGTCAGTAGTGTCATCATGGTTTATATGTACAAAAACAAGCTCGCATGTAGCGACGATCAAAATCATGAAAATGTGAAACTATTACTTGAAAATTATTGTTAATGAAGTTAAATTTTTATTGCCATTTGATGATTATTTCATAATTTTGTCATAATCGAAGGCTGCAGTAAATTTTTTGTCGCCGCGATCGTGTTGTTAAACTATATTAAAGCATGTTTTTATTCACTAGCAAATATTAATTCTCACGTAACGGCGGGCATCGTAGTTTGGTTTTTATATTTCGGATAGAATTGTGAATTCACATCGGCGAAGATTTTAAAGACAACTATTAATGAGCGCATTCACAACGAAAATTGATTTTGTTCTGATTTTTATCTTCTGTGTAGGATTTGTATCAGTTCGTAAATTACGGTCCCGAGTTTAAGCGAACAATAATATTATTACTGACCCCGGGATGCGATATTTGTGAAGCAGATAGTTGACTTTTCTATGCTTTTAATTTTAGAACGTGTCCGTGTTACTTTCGTATTAAATAATAATTGAAAAACTCTGCAAATTGGTTATCTCTTGAGTACTCAGTGTTAAGTATTTACGTAACTCAGCTTTGGGTTAAAACACTGATAATAACTAAACACGTGAATAAATCGGCAATAATGGCATTTCGACATGGTCAAAATAATATTTCTCACCAATATCTCATGAAAGTTCCATAAAATACATTATTTACTTGTCTTACTTATCGACGTTTCTAAATTTACAAAAACGATGTTGACACGCTTTATACAAAATCGTTTCAAATTTATTGTTTCTACATGTTAGCGATAGCCGTCTGGTTAATTCTTACCCGTAACTCGTTGTTAAGTAATGCTAATAAATTGTGTTTTGCTTTCCAATGCGCCGTTAACCGCGGTTAAATTCGTTTCATGGTGAGGAAGGAAAATACGTTTTCCGGAATTGCAATCAGCAATTACACATTTTTTATTTATCATTATCAGCGCCGAATAAAAAAAATAACATATCGTGAAGACGAAAAAAGTCGTTGAAACTTGAGTTGAATTAGTTGCAATTAGCGCCTGATTAGGCACCAGAGCACTCGAGCCCAATGTTTTTAGCATTAGTCGCATATGTAAAATATCCTTAAAGAAGTCCTGTTTATTAAAGTCATCTCGTCCTATGGCCACGCAGAAATGCCTTCATTGCCGAATTATTTAATCACAATTTTAAATCAACATTCAGGATTGGCACAATCTCAGATTTGCGAGGTTTATCTGTAAATTAATACAGACACCATAAAAAAATAAAAAAAAGTTAATTATCGTCTTAAATATCTGCATTCCGGCATCGATAATAATAATACCATTCGCTTAAAATTGGGACAGTAAATTTACAAACGTTGATAGGTAATATCAAGTCAACGCAAATGTATATTTGGGTTTTGAAATTTGTCGTTAATGCCTTTAACAGCTGTGGCCGATGTGAACGCACGCGTAAGCCTGGATTGCCAAACCCAGGATATAGTCGCCAGAACGATTGCGGTGACAAAAACAATTAGCTATTATAACGAAATTAACCAGTAGAAAAGGCTTCCTTGCTAATTTTTCGACCGACGTTCTAGACTCCTGCTGTGCATAAAAAATATTCCTTATTCATTAAAAATATTCGATTTTGCCCACCCCTACTCGCATATTAATGAGGAAATAGTTTAGATTGATTTTTGACCCTGGTCTGAGTTTGATTTATCGTGAATGACTAGACTAGCTAATGAATATCGCAAAATTCCGCGAAACGCCATTTGCTTTTAACATTCGTGGTTACAATAAAATGGCTGTTAAATGTTAATACGACGACGTATGTATTTTGTCAATTTGGCGATTTTGCAAATCTGTGAGATGCTGCTAAAAATTTCTTCTAATTTAACAAACAATGGCCCAAGTTTACATTCCATTACTAAACAATGTCGTGTCGAGTATCAGAAATTTCTAAATGGCTCCAGTAAATTCACTAAGAAGAGAACACAGACCTGTCAAACCAGTCCTAGAAAATCGTGTACTTTGGTCACAATTCATCGATGTCATTGACAGTCACATGACCACTCTCGTTTAGAGAAACGCACTGCCTTGCATTCGGACATCTGGTTTCAAAGACGCCGCCGAGCGTTTTCGCGGTGGAAGCGGAATCAGTGTGCTTGTATAATAATCATATTATAAACAAGAATTTTGCCATTAATGCAAAAGCTTTATCTTCCATGTCTTCACCACATAGGTTAGAATTCCGGTAAATATCGTTATGATATGCAGAATTGAGTTACAAAAGTACTAGTATGTTACTTATTTGTCAACTTAATACGCACACAAAAATATTTGTCAACTTTGAATTTTTATTCCATTCAAAATCGAAAAAAAGTGCTATTTCTCTTCAAAATCGGAAAAAGGTGCTATTTCGCAGTCCCTAAAAAAAGTTGCGAAAGTGCTTCGCAATTTTCGCAAAAAAGTGCGCTAATAGTGAACACTGCTCCAGACCACACTTGGAACTTTTTCTTTGCTTAGCCAATTTAATAATTGTGAAATTTTATGCAATTCGTCTTGTATCTTTATGTCGATGTAATAATGTGTCGTAAAATGACCCCTTTCTTTCAATGTCACTACTCACTAGACTACGGGTGGCGAAATAGGATCAGCATGCGTGGCCATATGCGATGAAAATGATAATTGTGTTGACGTTTCTGCGAGCATTGATTTCCTTGTTTAGTACCAATCGGCAAAAAGTCAACAATGATGTTACAATCGCGGTCGGCCAGACAGAAGATGTTCGAGCAAGGCTGTAAACGTTTTCGTGGTTTTGTGTAGCCTGTTTAACTGCTTTCAGAAGTGCTTACTACAAAAATACCTGTATATTGGATACCTGCTGAAAAAGTACATATATTTATTCGCACTTCCACATTTTGTAAACTGTTTGTAATCTAATCAGAAAGTATTGGCTTTGAATCTTTGAGAAGTTAAGCAAGCCGAGAAATCTGCACTCGTTTTGTATTTTCAGAAACAATAGATTGATTTTTGAATAGCTCAATAGTGATATTACGAAGTAGTTGAACAATTGAGTGAGATTTTATGTTTGTTACGTAATCATTTTATTGCGTAGTTTAAATTGTCGCCTTTTTTCGCCATCCAATGTGACGAAACTACTGATGTTGCCAATTTGTATCAGTTGTTGGTATATGTCCGTTTTGTAGGATCAAATTCAATTGAAGAAAACATGCTGCTTTGCAAACCTCTCGAGACGACTTCTAAAGCTGATGTATTCATCAGCTTGATGCAGAATTTTTTGAAAATAATGAATTAGAATGGGATAAACTTGTAGGTGTATGCACTGACGGTGCGCCGGCTATGATAGGATCTCGAAGTGGATTCATTGCCAAGATAAAACAAAAAATTCCGACGTTATTGGTTCGCACTGTGTCATCCATTGAGATGCTTTGGCTTCTAGGACTCTCTCTACTTTGATGAAAGATAAGCTTGCGATAATAATACAAACCGTCAACTACATTGAAACTAGTGCCGTCAATACACGAATGTTTGCCAAATTGTGTAAAGAGATGGATTGTAATTACGAGAATCTGCTTTTTCATACGAAGGTTCGGTGGCTATCGAAAGGAAACATGTTAGCACGTGTGTATGAAATGAGGAATGAGCTTACGCTATTTCTAGAAGCTCAAGAAAAATACGATCTTCTTCTGTCATTCAAATCAGATGAATTCGTGCTGGTCATGGCCTACCTTGTAGACATTTTTGAATCTCTTAATAAATGAAATCTCCTATTACAAGGCAAAGAAACAAATTGAATAATTGACTACGGTTCCGTTCGTGCTTACATAGCGAAGCTGGAATTGTGGTATCGCCGAAAATCAAGCTGGACGGCGATTTCAAGAGCGATATTGTGTCCCACCTTCGTCTTTTAAAAGAAGAATTTGAACACTATTTTCCAGATTTAAATGACACAGAACTTTCAGAATGGAGACTGACAAGAGATCCATTTCGTCTCGATGAAGACATTCTTCCTAGCGACTTGCACGAAGAAATTTGGTTCATCTGCGAAAGACGACTTTGAAGCCATGCCGCTAACCGATTTCTGGGTAAAATATGTACACATATATATAAAAGAGAGTAGGTAGCGTAGCAATACGCACTCGAAATTTGTACGATTTTTCAAAGGGGGGTGCGGCTCAAAAAGTTTAGGGGACCACTGCTCTATCCTATTACGGTAAGTCTGTAGGTGTTACCGGAAGATTGGTACCGGTATCCATATAACTATACGGTATGGATCCAACTGTCAGACTGTGGATCCGATCCAGTGTGCAAAAACAGAAGACTGAAAAAAAACTTAAAGTACTGTTACTAAGGTTGCAAACTTGATTCACTTATTGCAGTATTAATGTGGTACCTGCATGCAGGTAGGGTAGACACGCAAGGTTATTTTATGTCAAGTTATGTTCGACCAGAGGTTCTCAACTTCCCAAGTTAACGAGCCGAAGTTCAATTTAAAAAAATGCGACAGGCTGACAGAACACAGAATCATATTGTCATGTATTTATACTATCAGACTATTTAATACATTTATTATTCTGATACTGATGTTTAATGTACTTCTTGTATTCATTTTTCTATGCATTTCAAAATTTAGTTATTGCTGTAGCGCAGGGGTGGCGAGCGAACGGTAGATCGCGAGCTATCAATGGTCGATCGAAAAAATATTTTTTCTTAATATGAGTGAAAAATTATCCATCAAGTCGGTATCAATGTAATGTTTTTATTTCAAAATGTGGTGTGTGTTGTACATTGCTATTAATACTTATTTTCTGACTTTCGATACCCTCATAAAAAAGTCATATTTTTTGTTCAAATGTTTGAATCGCTGGAAAGATATGCCTAGACGGGTCGCCGCTGTTTAAGAACCCCTACATTAGACTATTGAATAATTTAGCTGCGATTCAGCAATTGAATTGTGCCTGTTACAGTTTTACTGGTACTTTACAGCTATATCTTTATGCCAGACTACTGTCTGACTGTACTTATGTATGATCAATGTGGTTTCCGGCATGCACAGTCAGACCAGAAAACAGCGCCATACCGCAGTATTCTGGTACGGTATTGTATTCCAGTATTCTCTAAATTTACTAATAGTTGTTAGTTTATGTTTAATCTTTGTTACCGGTAACCTAGCTAGGCTAATTAAGCATTTGAAGCAACACATGAAAGAAAATTCTCAAATTGATTGCCCATTTAATAATTGAAGAAATAAGTATTTGAAATTCCTTCATTTACTTCACATCTGTCGCGGCAGCATAAAATTTATATCCAAGAACAGCATACTCGTAACATTTTTTTCACAGACGAATGTCTCCCACCAATGGCTGAGAATGACGAAAGAACTGAAGAAGGTGATCCAGTGTGTAGCTGTAGCGTGCTCTTATTTACAAATTCGGTTGTAGACAAAAATCACATAACCAGATCCATTGCCCTATCTTTTTTAGCATTGGAGAGTACTTACCTTGTGCCGCAAAGTGCAATCCAATTTCTTGTGGGAAGTTTGGAAACTGCCAATGAACTTAAAAATAGGTTTCTACTTTGTACCTTGAAAAACAAGATTGAAGAAATACCTGTACCACAAATTGAAATCTTGTTAAGTACTGTCAGTGGCATGTCTCCTGCTGAAATTAGTGGTCCATTTCGATTAGCACATAGTCGGTATAAGTATTATAAGGAGAATTTCAATTATTTACCACCTGAACAGATACTTCTAGGTTGAAAAAAAAAAAAAAAAAAGTGTCGGGTATACTACGTTCCTATTAAAATGTCTGTTTTAGCTTCCTTGACGAATCGTTCTGTGAAAGTGGCTCTTTGAAATAGTAACAGCAGTAATACAACTCTATTGCATGAGTTCTGGGATGGTTTAAAAAGCAAGAGCTCTGATCCTGATGATTTAAAACTTCTAATATTTCAAGATGCTTTCAAACCACTGAATCCTCTGAAATCCACTGAAAAATAGTTGGTGTTTATGGTATGTTAGGGAACCTCCCGCCGGCATACAGATCAACCTCTGAATCGATGTTTTTAATAATGCTGTTGGAGGAACGCTGGCTGAAAGACTTTGGACACAACTTGGTATTTCACAGACTATTGGAGGATCTCAAGAACCTTGAATCAAATGGGATAAATGTTGACAATCGTCTTATGAAAGCAACTTTATTTGCTATCATAGAAGATAATCTTGGGTCACACTGTATTGGGGGGTTTGTTGAGAGTTTTATTGGTAAATATTTTTGCAGATATTGCTGCATAACAAAACAAAACTTTGTTGATGACCCAATTTATCTCGGACCTCTTCGGACTGTGAACTCGTATAATGAATCTTTGCACAAACTTGAATGCAATGATAATTCTTCCCACTGTGAAGGTGTGAAATGCAACTCTGTTATTAATCAGCTGTCTTCCTATCATGTATGTAACTTCGGTTTGCCACCATGTGTAGGCCATAATCTGTTTGAGGGGGTGGTGGCTTATGATATGAAATTGATTGTGGACAGTTTGATTCATTCAAAATGGGTGACATATGAGACTTTGAATGAAAAAATACTGACCTTCAGGTATTCAGAGATGAATTTGATTGACATTCCAGCAGTAATGAGCAGGACCAGTAATAAACTTTCAGGGCATGCAATGCAGAATTAGACATTTTTGCTTATATTTTCATTATTGATGGACGGATTAATCAAGGACAGTAATCATGCTGCATGGCTGTTGTGCTTGGAACTGAGAGAGGCGGTAGAGATCATCTGTGCCCCAGTCATATATGAGGATTAAGTTTTCTGGATGGGTACTATGATAGAACAGTATCTGTGGCATAGAAAAGAAGTATTCTAATCTGAATGTTTGAAACCAAAACACAATCTTTTTACACATCCCTCTGTTGACACAGCAACTTGGTCCTCTCTTCAGACTCTGGACAATGAGGTTTGAAAGCAAACATGGATTTTAACCGATGTTTCAAATCCACGAGAAACTGTAAAAATTTGTGCTATACTCTCTCATTTCGTCATCAACTAAGTAATGCATATTTACTGGCTGGAAATATTCTGTAGCCTCGTCTTGTGTATACAAGTGGAGAACCACTCATTCCAAGGTTGTACAGTAATGAAATACGTGGTCTTTTGCACAAAGAAAACCTAGATGCTTCAAATTGCTTGTGTGTCGAGACTGCGACCAGGTGTGGCATGAGGTATCGGCGTGATAAGTATGTTATTAGTGGTAATTTCTGCGCACCAGACCTTATTCTACATAAAATCAAGCTGCTATTCGTCCATGAATACAAAGATTTGTACCCAGTTGCCTTTCCATTGCTTGCTAAACATCAAAAACAATTAGGTGCATATTTTCTAGACGAGTTCAGCTGTAAACCACTGGAGCTACTTAATTGCAATGAACTTCTGGATAAATATTGTTTAGTGTCGCACTAGGGCCTTGTTGTATTGAAACATGCTATTCCTTAAAAGTGGGCACAAATATAATTTATATAACCAGTACCCACGAATTGGATCTTAAGATAGGATTACGAGCAATGACCTTTGATCCGGTTACCATTTATGGTAGGGTATAGAAATTTACAATGATTCATATGTATGTGTTTGTGTGCGCGAGAGGGGGGTTGCGGCATAATTACCAAGCAGGTACAAAGCAATCTTTTTGCATATTATTACCCCCTCATATGATTTCTGAAACCTGCATACACATTACTAAAGCACAGGGTGGCCTGTGAGCTAGATTCTCTATCCGGGTTTTGATTTTGTTTGTTCCTCATTGCCCAATTATTCAAAAAATTTAGTTGTGGTTCTGCTCCTTTTTTCCAGCCGTGTAGCAGAATATTACCGCTTTCGCAAATGTACTATATTTTTATTATTGCTATTATGCCCATTTTTATGTTCAATTATACTTTATTTAGAGTCTAACTGTAATTACTTTGGAAAACTTAAACTAGCTTAACATTCACAAAGGCAATGTCTGATTCTGATGATACCATCGATCCGGCACCGATCAGGGCTATTATTAGTGAGAGTGGGGCTGCAAACTCGAGCTCTGTAGAAACAGATATTTTGGCATACTTCCTAAACGAAGGTGTCGATGATTAAAAATACCTAGAGGAATCATCACTTGCATGCATAATTCCAGCTGTGGAGAGAAAAAGACTCATGGCTTATATAAAGGAATCTACAGACCATGCTGCATCCTTGTATAAATCTGATGGAAGTTCCTTCACATGCTCCTCTATCGAACTATCACCAAGCATTATTGAAGTTGAACACGCTGATGCATTTTGTGACACTCAAGGTAACAACTCCAGCAGTGTTCCCCAAGTTATATTCGAAGACCAAGCTAAATATTTTAAATTTCCTTGGCCACAAATCCCTAATAAGATGAAGGCTTGGCTACAAACCAAGCGACCAAGGCCAGCAGAGAGATCGGAATTTGTACGCTTAATTATGCATGATATTATGCAAAAAAAAAACTCCCACCCTTCTCGTGAATATTTAAAACCCATTGCCGTAAAACTTGTCAGTGTGTTTCCGAAGTCTTTAAAAACCTTTGATGTAGATGCCCCCCCCCCCCCAACCCCGCTGAAGGCGATTTTTTGAGTTTGTTGAAGCAGATGGAGCAACGTGTCGTAAATTGCTTGATAGCAAATGAGTCTGGAAGGAAGCGCACGAATGACCATGTGTGTAAAAATTTGGCCCCTTATGTGATCTATTACCATGAGGAATCATCGAGATATGAAGAGGATATGCTTTCATTATTCCAGAGCGAAACATTCGACAGAGATGCTGTATCAAATCTAATGCTAAAGGCATTCCCTGCTATACGTAGATTATTTAATGAAAAAGCTAAACATTCTTGAAATTAAAAAACGTTACCCGCTTCTTTTTACTCAAATTGGGTTCAAAGTCCATTATGACTTACTTGTCGATGGTGTAAATTTTGCATCATTCAAATCAAATTATATAAAAGTATGCAGGACTTGACATGCTATCTGCAATCTCTTCAAGGGAAGAGAACAGATATTAGATCCGTCTGCATGGAAATTGCAGAAGTAAGAAGGTGTATTTCTGGCATGCAGATTGATATTTCCGGTCTCATACAGCTTCTTGCAACTTACTTCAAGGAGAACTCATCGGCAATATTTCAAAAGGTACGTTTGTTTGTTATTCAAGTATATTGGCGCCCAACTGTTGTTATTCTAGCTTTTCAAAAATTTGCATTGCTTTTAGTGATGGATATATTTTCACTGTTGAAAACTTTCTGATTGAAATCAATCAAGCTTTGCATAATATTTCAATTTTCTTGTTTTGCAATCATTGGGAAACAGAAAAAGAGACCCAGTATTTTTCTTGCCTCAAGAAACAATAGCTGGAGCGGCATTGAAAAAAAAGAAAAGTTGTATTACCTTGGGACACAGATAAAGGAATGAATCCATTGAAAATGTTTAGGCATTTTAGAGTGAAGAGTTACAGAACAAGCATACATCATCCTTATTTATTTCATCCTCGGGAAAAGACTGTGAAGACAACATATCAATATGATGAATCTGATCCACCAAAAATAAGAACGGCAACAACTGAGCAAGGCAGTGCAAATGCATCTGGAGGGTTACCTATAATGAATATCTGTTGTTATGAAAATTTAAATGAAACAGGGAAATCTACAACTGTATGACCTTCAGTGCTTGTGCTGAACCAGAATTACATATTCTAACTAACCCAGGAGGTCAAAAGAAGAGCTGGGGTTTTGGAAGTATTGAAATGACTCATCATGAGAAACAAGAAACGAGTGTAAACTTACGTGATCCGAGTGTTACTGGGGATTGGACAAGTGCTGACACAATGACAAAAGACATTCACGGAAGTCATTGGTATAGATGCAGTGATTGGGGGAAATGGAGAAGCTGTGTTATGTACTCAAGCATCAGCGGAAGCGTTACGACATTTCCGAGATGGGCAGGCGGTGACGAAACGATGACATTATCATTTCCCAGAACACGTGTTATTGAATTAGAATTCAAAGACATTAAAGCGATGGATAATCACGCTTAATTTAAACAGCTAATTAGCATATTTAAGTTCTCTCGTTTTATTCTCTCGTTTTAAATATATGTTCGTGTACGTCTGAAAAGTGTCCCGGCGTTTATTATATGAGCTGTGGGGGTCGGGACGGGACAATAAGGTTATTTAAGTTAAAGATATCGTTTCGTTTAGTAGAAAGTCTGAAATGTTTGAATATATAGGACCGCAGAATTATGAGAGCATATTCATCGGTGAACCAGACATAGAGATCATACGTGAATACGTTGACATCGATTGCTTGAAATATGGCACAGAAACGACAGCGCGAAGAAGAGAATTTCAGATCAGACGACGAGTCCGTAAACTCTACACCTATTACAAAAAAGAAGCGCACAGAAGAAGAAGACATCATTCAATAGACACAAGTACCTGGCGGAACGCGCGCCAGGTGCTGGTCCTTCACGACAAAGTCTGTGCAGAATTTTCATCGAGTTTGTCCGGGAGGTCTGGCAATATGGGTCGGACCGTTCGAGGGCTCAACACCGATATTAGCACATGGCATCGTTGGCAACACCAGTGGCGGAGCAGACTCGTCACACAGGAAAAATGCGATCGTGAAGCTGCTGAGAGAATGGAGCATTACACTCCATAACGATTATCTACAACCTACCCGAAATAAAGTGCAGTACGTACGCTACATGTATAAGACTGCAGAGTTTAATATTCCTGAGAGTTTAAAAGCATTTATTAATGCTGATTCAAAAGATGTGAAGAGAAGCATTGATCATCGTGTCTTACAGATCCGGAAACGATTCCAAAGCAAACCTTCCGAACAAATTTGGGAGAAAACATTGCTTGAAGAATTCGGTATTGCCGGTATCAATGAAATCACCATCAGACGCTCATATCGTAATTGGCCGACAACAACGAACAACTCGTTAAAGCATCTAATGAAGACAGTGACGAAAAATGAAGACCCCCCAATGAAGGGGACCCGTGCATACGGCATCTTAAAAAGTATTCTATCAAATGCTGCTGAAAGCCTATATGGTGGAAAGTTGCTATCAAAGATAGAATTAGAAGCATATTTACTGTACGCTGCTCTTGAAGCTAGACACGGTAAAATAATGCTCTCGCCGCACTTCCTTTTCGAAGGACAGGCTGGTGCTGGTAAAAGCTTGGTAGCTAAACTTCTCTTCCCTAAAGAAATCGCCATGATTATGGTGAATGATTCAAAGGGTGTGGGACAGTTTGAGTTACACGGTCAACAAGTTGCAATACGAGTTGACCAAGCTGGCGAACATTTCTGGGGTTCTCCAGAGATACTAGCCACCATTTATACTTTTCAGTTTCATGCATTATCTGATATTTTTTTTCAGTTTGAAAATGAAAAAAATACCCAGCATATCCTGCCATTCTAACCTCTGGGGCATTCACATTTGATGCGGGAACGAACATACAAGGTTTGTCTCGGTGGCGAAGTGATCTTTGAGAACATAAAAACTCCTATTGATGCTGTTGCAATATGTTTCGGCATATTTTATGTCTTCAATATTGCATATTCTACTGAAAGCACCACTACAATGGAGTTTCTGGGAAGATGAGAATGAAATAGTTTTAGTGCCTCTGTTTCGATTATAATGGTAATTGTATTATAAAAACTAAAGCTTTGCTTATAAATATTGGCATTTTATATCACCCAGTGGTCCTTCTTAGACTCAGTTGATTTACAATGTAATAAATAAATAGGCGATGAAATCAAACATAGATTTTGTCTTTTTTATGTTTCAATTTATTGTTTGGGGAGATAATGATATAATTGCGGGCATTAAAAAGATCTATGATTTGATAAAATGAACTTTCCAGCATTGAATATGCTGCTCAAGTCTACGACTCTGTTGAGGTTTTAATTTTTCCCAGCTTTATTTATATAACCTATGCAAATATATCTCGAGCTCAGAAGAGTAAATTTGTAGTGACTTGACTTACAAGCGTGTCTTCAATTCCTTTTTTTCCTGTTCGGCACAACCTAATTGTCATTATTATTTGAGATTAAAGTTGAGATTTTTTTTTCAATGACGGTCCGTAGCTATATTTAGGGCAACGGTGCACAACCTGCTCCCCCTTCCCGACTTTCGATTTTTTTTTTATTGTGCAACCATTATGCAACTTGCTGCAATATATCTGCTCGAGAATAGTTCCACCGAAAAGAAAAATCCGTTTGAAATACGAATATTATACTTCCAACCAAGTAGTCCTACATACTTTATAATTGGGCAGACTGCACCTCGCATGGGTCAAATATGCGGTTATGACGTCATAAAAGCCAAAAAATGGCCTGAGGCGCGCGATATAACGTCTCATAGAAAAATGTGTCCGGAATTTGACTCTTTCGAATATGGTAACCCTAGCATGGAAGGATAAGGGTGTATATGTAAAGACGCATATATCCGTAAATGCAAATGCCCATGGGTGTAGATGTTCATGGATGCAAATGTCTGTGGGTACAATTGTACGCGGGTGTAAATGTATGTAGGTTCAAATGTACGTGGGTTCAAATGTCCGTGGGTGCAATTGTACATGGGTTCAAATGTCCGCGGGTGCAAATGTTCGTGGGTTCAAATGTACATGGGTTCAAATGTCCGCGGGTGCAAATGTACATGGGTTCAAATGTACGCGGGTGCAAACGTCCACGGGTTCAAATGTCCGCGGGTGCAAATGTACATGGGTTCAAATGTACGCGGGTGCAAACGTACACGGGTTCAAATGTCCGCGGGTTCAATCTATATGCGGGTGCTAAAATCCATGGGTGGAAATGTATGGGTTCAAATGTCCGTAGGTGCAAATGTCCATAGGTGCAATAGTATACAGGTGCAATTGTCCTGGGTTCAAATTACGGGTTCAAATGTACGTAGGTTCAAATGTGCTGTCACCTGATCGTACAATTCCGCCCAAACCTCGATGTTCGCAAGTGAGATGATAAATAAATACTTCCCTGTATTCGATCAATTAACTTTAGCGTATCGTTGTTCTGCCAACAAACAGCCGGGTGCAAAATATTTCCGTCCTGTGATATGCTCACAAATATTCTCGATATTAATATCATACCCTCGCGTATGTACTTTCTATTAGCTCTTTAGTGATCCCTTCAATCCTTGGCCAAGTCATGTTTCGAATATGTGAACATTTTATTCGACCATACATGGCCGGCGGGATGTTAAAATTGTAAACAAGAGAGAGGTAAAATCAATCGCGAATTTCGTTATAACGGCTCGTTTACGAATTGTTGCGCCTGTTATCGTCGAAAATGATTACATTTGTTGTATTTTGAGGCATTTAAGCAGTAATAATTAGGGCATGACATCATCAAAATCGTCAAGTGAGATCTTGAAATTGCAAATTCCGTAAATAAAATTGTGAATTACTCGGTAACGAATTCAGCTTCAATGACCGTCGGGATATTGTTTTGTTGAAAATTATAATTAATGTGAGAGCGCCAAAAACATACAGTCCATACCGATGCGTCTGCAATTTATATGGCCGCACTTGGTGTGGCGCGTTTATTAATAGTGTAAAATAAATTAAACGAATATCAATTATAACCAAGCCTGTCAGCGTGTTTATTTTCTGTGGGCAAGAATCGTAAAATACCATCTTGGGACAAATTCACTTCTATTATAAAATCTAATTTTTCAGTTATTATCGTTATACAAATAACGTGTGGCAACTTTTTAATTTATCGCCCACCAAAAAACCGCCCCACACTCGTCCAAACGTGTGTCAAGCTTGACCGACAGGAACAGATTCATCGACGACTTTAATTAGGGAAAATATGTATTCTGTTGGGAATGCTAAATAAATGTAACAAAACGCATTTTTTTGTGATATAACTTTGCATTTTCGGAAACGGATTGCCGTGAAAGGTAAAATTTGATCTAAATTAATCGCAAAAATGTTTTATTTTAAATGTAACAAAACACATTTTGCGATATAACCTTGTATTTTCGAAAACGGGTGTCCTGAAAAGTAAAATATGATCTAAATTAATCGCAAAAAATGTTTTATTTTAAATGTAACAAAACACATTTTTCGCAATACAACTGTATTTTCGGATACCGGGTGTCATGAAGAGTAAAATATGATCTAAATTAACCGTAAATAATGTTTCATTCCAAATGTATCAAAACGCATTTTTTTGCGATATAATTTTGTATTTTCGAAAACGGGGCGTCACGAAATATATTAATCTAATGTTTTATCTATCGTCTAACTAACGTCTGGTACACATCATTTTCGGGGAGAACTCTAGCCCGCGAAACGTCATTTAATTTAAAATAGAGAATGTTCCACGCATTCCAAAACGGAAAATCACCAGTAAGTCGACAGGGATTCAACCCTCCGGATTCAGTATTCAATATCCCCCGTGTCAGAAATTTTTGAAGATTGGAACAAAGAACCCGTCAAACCGCCGCGGAAGAAGGGGAGTATTTTTTGCACTAATAATTAGGGCGTGGCATTATCAATATCGTCAAGAAACTGGTGAATTCTCAAATTCCATAAATAAAATTGTGAATTGCTCGGTAACATTTTAGCTATAATTATCGCCGGGGTATTGTTTTGTTGAAAACATGTTGAAACTTGGGGGAATTAGTTACAATTAGCGCCTGACCTCTATTTGGCACTCGAGCACTCGAAAAAAAAAAGCACTCGAGTCCAATCTTCTTAGCATTAAGTCGCATACATAAAATATCCTGTAAAAGAAGTGCTGTTCATTAACGTCATCTCGTCTTATGACCACGCAGAAATGCCCTTATTGCCGAAATATTCAATCACTATTTTAAATCAACATTCAGGATTGGCACAATTTCAGATTTGCGAAGTTTATCACCATAGAAAAACATGAGAAAGTTAGTTATCGTCTTAATAAATATCAGCATCACGGTATCGACAATAATATTACCATTCGCATAAAATTGGGACCGTCAATTTACAAATCTTGATAGGTAATATTAAAGCCAACGCAAATGTTAATTTGAGTCCTCAATGTCTTCAACAGCTGTTGCCGATGTGAACAAACGGGTAAACCCGAAATATAAAACTTCGATGGCCGCCGACCCGCAAGAATTCATATTTGTAAAAAAGAGAGGGCGGGAATATAGATTACCAAAACCTGTATATCGCCGCCAAAACGATCGGTGACAAGAACAATTAGCGTATACAACGGAATTAACCAGTAAAAAGGCCTTGTTGCCGATTTTTTAATGTTTCCACCCACGTTCCAAAAATATTTGTTATTCGGTACTCGTTAAAAATATTCAATTCAATAAAATATTGAATTTTGCCCACCCGTACCCGCATATCAATGAGAAATAGTTGTGTAAATATCGCAAAATGCCACGTGCTTTCAACATTGTGATTACAATAAAATGGCACTTAATGGTATTTTGTGATTTTGCAAATCTGTGACATGCTGCTAAAAGTTTCCGTCTGATTTGAAAATCGTGCACTTTGGTCACAATACATCCAAAGTGACTATAACATTTTACTAACACTTTTATAGTCATTTTGAATTCAACGATATCATTGATAGTCACATGACCACTTTCGTTCAAAGAAAGGCACCGCGTAGTATTCCAACATCTGGTTTCAAAGACGCGGAGCGTTTTGCGGGAGAAGCGGAATCGGTGTGCTTGTATAATAATCATATTATAAACAAGAATTTTGCGGTTAATGCAAAAGCTTTATCTCCTATGTCTGCATCTCATAAGTTAGAATTCCGGTAAATATCGTTATGATATGCAGAATTGAGTTACAAAAGTACTAGTATGTTACTTATTTGTCAACTTAATACTCGAAAATATTTGTTAACTTTGAATTTTTATTCCATTCAAAATCGGAAAAAAGTGCTATTTCGCAGTCCCTAAAAAAAGTTGCGAAAGTGCTTCGCAATTTTCGCAAAAAAGTGCGCTAATAGTGAACACTGCTCGAGACACCAAAAACATACAACGGTCTTAGGTAGGACCGTGATTATGATTACTTCAACTACTTGTTAACAAGTTTTTAGCCAAATTGGAAAAATTAACAGAGCCAGTAGGATAAAAAAAATTCAAAAGTGGAAGAGTGACAGGGGGCTTGGCATCTCCAGTGCTGTGTTGAATTTGTTAGATGGCTTTCATCTGTTTAGGGAGATGATATAAATACTCCATTATTTATTTCATCAGTTTCGTTTTTATTTCATCAATTTCGTTATTGTGATGTTATTCAGGGGTGTGCAACCTTCATTATAGCAAGGCCAGATACGTTGGTATTGGATTGCAATGCCAAGTGATTGTAATTACTCACTCCTGCTGGATTGAACTAAAGCAAATTTTTAGTTTGCGGGCTGCACAGTGCACATGATTCGAAATTGGCATCACTCCGCAGGTCGCATGATTTTTGTATTCTGGCTAGGCCACTGTTTGTGCATCCCGCTGTATTTGATCACCTAATTTTAATAAAAGTGATTGCCTTTCGTATGATTTGCAGTTTTCTGGGTGGTGGCATGAGGGTTAACACAGTCAAGATTCGGATGTTAATTACAACTGCCTTGTTGTAGATGAGGTTAGCACTGATGTAGCTGTAAAGCTCGGATACCTCCAATCTACTGCTTCCGCCGAGTACATACAATTGGTTGTAAAATTACAACCGGCTGCAACGGTCCAGCACAACTGAAGTTGGATATGGTGTTTACAACGAAGTACACGAATCAGAGTGTTAAGTCTACTAGAAAACGACCTTTTCGAAGCCAACTAGGCAATTTTGAAATGGAAGGTTTTGTGGCAAACTCAGAGTTAATGATGATTATACAGAATCAGGTGAGTTAATTTATTCCTATAGATATATGTGGCACAACTAGTAGTGAATTTTATCCACGCACGTGTGATAAAGTTGTTTTACTCGTTCTGTCATTCAATGCTTATGTAACAATTTAGGATGGAAGAATTTACCAGCAAAGTTGGAATGAGCCATCACCCAAGTTATTGCTCCTGAATCTGAGGTATAATCGGGTGAGTGGGCCAACCAACTACAGTGATCAGTCTAGTGTTGCCCAAAATGGATCATTACGGCCAAAATAAATTGTATGATCAATTTTCAAGTAAAATGAAACTTCATTCTAGCTATTTTTTGTAAATGTAACAAAACTGGTTAACAAATTACTCATCTTAGATAAGAACCACAAGGCTAACCAGTCAATTCTCAAATAACACTGCTACCCTCGAGTGCATATATCGGATATGCACCTCAGTTAATTAGCATGACTAATATATTTTTATTTTATCATTTCACTGAAACTTAAGAGCAACATTCCAAAGTTCGAAAAAGCCAAATTTATATCTCACCTCGGTGGGTGAAATTATATAGTCATTATAATAACGGCTCTTGTTCACCATTTTATATGTATTTGCATTTTTCTCATTGTTATAATTTTCTATGCAGTTGTCTCCAACCACTATCTATAAAACGAAGCGTCATGGTTCCACGCAAAGCACAAAAATCTCTCGGAAACACAAATTTGGAAGGATCTTTTAAAAAATACAATCAACAATTCTAAAAGTATTTTCAATAAGGGGACATGTAATTTTACCGCTTAGCAGACTTTTTTGAAGTGCTAATTGAATTCGCCGTCCGCCACTTCAGGTATACGCCAATGCACATGGAATTCGATACGTTGTGGGAGCAATAAAGGTTCGTATTAGCCTTGTTAAAATCAGGGGTATCACAGAAAATGTCGAGTGGTGAGGTTCCTGCAACAACCATCAATGTACATTCTAGAAAACATATGCAATACTTAAAACAGATAGTCTAGCTTCAAAAGGCGATGAATCTACATTGTTGAAGTAAACAACAACCAATTTCCACGCAAAATGAATATAAATAAATGAGCGTTATTGAAGTAGGGGAAAACCAAGGAGACTCATGATATATCGATTTCTAAAATAAAATTCAGCGATCAACGTCAACAATGCCCGAGGGGTCCACAAATACTTACAAATACTAAAACAAGCTCGCTGTAAGGTAAACTGTTGTTCAGAGAAAAAACTTGGACTTACGATTATGTGGTTCAACAATTATAAACGAATTAATACCTAACGACTATTTTCACAGGAACAGTTCAGACAAGAAAGTATATATCACTAAAAGTAGGTTGTGTTCAGAGTTGATAAAGTATTCGGTCGGCAATGATCCGGTATATGTGACAAAATAGTATTAGTATTTTACTTACACAGGTTTATAAACCCCATGAAACCCACGATCAAATGAAGTTATAAGTACGGATAGGCACCAGAATTCCAAATTTGTCCGATTCTTCGAACTCAAGCGGAAACGATTTCAATCGATTGAAACAATTCACAACTCCTGCACTTGAGTAGCAATTAATCTTTTCTGGGTATTGCAAGTTGAACTTGAGTTTGACGTATGTCACGACAGTGTTTGCGTGTAAGTCATACATATACCTATATAATCTCATATAGTCTCAATATTTAGAAAATTCTTAGCCAGTTTAACTCACAAATGTTATGCAATCAGGAGCACAGCCAGGATTTTTTTAAGGGGGTTCACATAGAAGTTTTTCACATATAAGTTTTCAATTACCGCAGGACAATTGTTTATAAGTGATCTGGCAAGGCCATTATGGCCAAAACAAAATAATAAATTACATTGTATTCTAAGTAGATGGAACTTCACTCTAGCTGTTTTGTATAACTGGTTAAACTGGTTAAAAAGTTACTCATCCTTGATAAGAACCACCAAGCTAGACTTGGGTGCATGAATATGATGTGCACCTCAGTTAATTAGTATAACTAATATGTTTTATTTTATCATTTACACTGAAAATTAGGACAGACATTTCAGAATTCAAGTTAGCAAACTCAGTACTCCACCTTGGTGATTAAAAATGTACAGTTATTATTATCTAATGCTTCTTTGCAGTAACGGCCCTCGTAAGATGCCACAAAAAAGCACTAAAAAATTTATTCAACAAACAAATTTTAAACGAAAGTATTTTCAATAAGAGGACATAAAAAATGCTTTGCCAGTTGAACTCACAAATATTATGAAAGCTGTCCCTCATGTGATGTCAGAAATAAATCAATTCCCCAAATATGGTTGAAATTGAATACATTCAATATGATATTTCCTTATATGTTCATTTGATATTCGTTTATCAGAAATAATTTATGAAAATTTGCATTACTAAAGTTACGACGAAATCGTGTAAATAACACTGTGAAGTTCACATTATTTGGAATTGAATGTTAACCTGAATTTTAAAACCACAAACCTATTTAATAATAAATTTTTCACAGCTATTATAACGGAAAGCTCATACAAGATGAGATGGAGATTGTTTGTCTCGGCAGATGGTGTGAGGTGGAAGAATTTATCAGGTATCCATTTATAATGATTTGTTTTTTATTGATTTCAGTAATGAGTTGTTGTTAATATACAGTGATACCTCGTTGGTCAAACATAATTCCCTGAGAATTGTATTTGCTTGAGAGCGAGAACTTATTTTTTTTCTAAGAAACAATCGGAAATATTTCAATTCATTTTTACTCATTCAAAAATTTTAAAATATTTGAAAAATTATTTTGCTTTGCCTTCGAATTGACTGTAGTATTGTTTATTACTAATATAATACTGATTTATGCATGCATTATAAACTACATGAAATGTGCAAATGTGGGAGAGTGTCTAGAGCACAACACTAGTTAAAGATCCACTGGAGCCGTAATAAATGAAGTAGTTTTTATGCACAGTGAGAAAAGGGGAAAAAGTTTCAAAATAGACGATGGTTGGGAACCACTAGTCTAAAATCAGTAGATCATCGTATAAAACAAAATCACTACTACTACTACATCAAAATGTTACTGAGTTAAACTAAAGGTTAGTCAGTTTAATAGCAAAAATATTTGTTTTTTACAACCAGGGTACCCGACTCAAAAATCTGAAATCTAATCTCCTAAAAAAATTTCACTCACGACTCAAAGTTGATGGAAATTTTGACTCCAGCATGAACAAAACCTCATTTGTCTATGGAGAATTTTCGATCAGTGAGACTTATTGAAATTTACAAATTTTCACTTCACCGAAACTCTGACATAAGCGCTTAATTTCATTGCCAAGGATCGAATAATTGCAACTTACATATGATATATATATATTTCATTCAGCTGTCGACATATCACTCTCTGACAGTGAAGACTCAAGACGGTCGGATGATACATACTGTGAGGAGAAAAAACCTAGACACCAAACAAGGTATAGTTTATTATTATTTTTCATGGTATTGAGATTAAATAAAGCACTTGCATGATATAAAAAAGACAACAGAGTCTTTCAATTCCAAGATGACAATTAATCCACAAAAAGTATCTATGTGATAGAAATTCAAAGCAATTTTTTTCTTCAGAGTGGTAAGTTTTCCTAAATCCCGCAGGTTTTGTTGTGATCTGTCGAGGCATGCTTGTAAAGGTTCAAATTAAAAAAAAAACCTAACCTAGCTTAAGATTCTGTACCTTAGCTGTCAATTCCAGGTACTGAAATTGATTATAGCGCTTCCAGCTATTTATTGACGTATTCTACCGTAGCGCATGATCAAAAAAATATTTCTTAATGCGATAAGGTATGGGATAAGTTGGCGAAGAGCCCAGCATTCCTGTCGCCCCAGCGCTCGGCTTCGTTGTTCAAGAGCTCGGACAGCTTCACAGAGCGAGCACGAGTATGCCCCGGTGACAAATAATCTTAAACTGAGGTAGCAAACATGTCATTATTCATTTTAGTGCACCACTCTCATGTGATGCATCCTTGACCTACATATGGGGTAGTGAAGACTGCCTGTCACTTATGGGAAATTGCAGGCGGAAGCTTTGTTTCAGTGCTTTCATGTGCTTGACAATGCAAAGGACAACATCAATCCCAAAGTACGAACTATTTAACGCATTATAGTCAATTTGTCGGGACTAAGCCACTCTGTGGAACGCAATAAACAGATTGTAATTTGCTGTTACATGAGAGGCATGGTTTATTTTGATGCCAATGGCTGAATCACCGATAGACAAGTGGCAGCAGAAATTTATGCTTCCCTAATTAGCAAACCTTATCAGAGATTGGCATAGCGCTCCCCAAGTCAGGCAGATTTATTATTATTTGCCAGCAGCTCAAACTTGCCGTACGCATTAGGAGGAAATGGACATCCTATTGAAAGAAAAAGCTAAAGACATTGTTGACGCTGATTGATTCTTACACGCGTCCATATGGAACTCTGCTTCTCCGTAAGCCTATTGGAAACGATCTTTTTCGGGGTCAATTAGACAATTTTGAAATTGAAGCTTCTGTGGCGAACTCAGAGTTCATGATGATTATGCAGAATCAGGTGAGTCAATTTATTTCTATAGATATATATGTGACATAACTATCAGTTAATTTCATCCACGCATGCATGATAAAGTTGTTTTGTTTGTTATTGTAACTATTTTTTCATTCAATGCTTATGTAACAATTTAGGATGAAAGATTTACCAACAAGGTTGGAGGGAGAAATCATCTAAGTTATTGCTCCTGAATCTAAGATATGATCGGATGAATGAGCCGGCCACAACAATCTGCCTAGTGTTGCCCAAGATGGATCTCATCGAAATCAATCTCCACCAATTATATGCAAGGGGTGCATTCGACAGCGTCGATCGTACGATTGGCTTCAGTTGAATGCTTTGCCTTCTGGCACCGACCATAGCATGCTACATACTTGGTTCTTCCGTGGATGAAAGGCTGATGGCCTCGAAGAATGACGGCGTTGTTTGGCGCTGTACCGAACAGGTAAGTTACATTTTTGTAATTGGATGATTTGTCCAACTGTTATGCTCTCTTTAAAATTCTTTTTTAGGGAAGGAGGGGGGCCGTCTAACATTTTTTATTCATCTTGCTTTGAAAAATGTGAAAAAAGATAAAATGTGTCTTCATCAGTCCGACACAATTTTTGATGTGCAGTTAAGATATTTTTATACAATAATGATAAGTATTTTGATATTTTATTTCAGGGTTCATCGGATAGCAGCAAAAAAAAATACACCAAACGTGATTTTCCGTTTCTTTTGTGTTAATAAATTTTATTGGAATGGTGGAAGCACCAATAAATATATCATCTCAAAACATATTGCATGTTTTGGGACAGATATTGCATTTATGACTATTTGAGAATATAGCTTTCACTTTATGTGTCCTAAGAGTCTTGTCGCACACTAACACAGTATTTCTGTACTACTCTACAGTGAAGCATTACTGCGGATTGCCTATCAACGTGGTAAAATTGATGCCGTGTATATTGATGCTACTGGAAGCATCTTAATAATGGGAAAACAAAAACCAAGCCCTTTTACGCATACGAAATAATTGTGCGTCATTCTGTTAACGATTTTACGCTGGGTTCATGTGTGATGTGCAACAACAATTGTAAATAGTTTCAAAGCGAAGAAGTTTCAATAAGTTGGTTTGTAAGCCAATGAGATCTTTCAGAATTTAAACATCGATTGCACGATAGACTTCTGTTGAGGACACGGCCTTCCTGCTCGCGCCACGGATGTGGTGCTGCTATGGTTGGGGGCGGATGGCCATGTCCCGAGCGGATAAGTTGAAGTTTTGTAATAAAACCTCTGTAATCGATTAATATAGACGGGTTGAGTATTCAGAGTTATCCCAGGACAAATTCAATTCGGCAGGCGTCTTTTCGAAGAAATTCACTTGGAATTGTAATGGCAATCAGTAAAATTTCTGTACTATTGGGCAAAAGGTACGAATCAAGACGACATCATGTACCAATGCATGGGTTTTGTATCAGACACAGGTTAGGGTTAATATCAGACACAAAATAAAACGTCTTTAATTCGTTTCAGATAATAGACAACCAGTGATTATGTGGCTATGATTGTGGCCATTAATGAAACGATGGTTGCAAGAGGGAAAAAGAGTTTAATGCCCAAGCAAGACCCAATTGTTCAAGCTATCAGCAAAGTACGATGGCCACAGGCACTAAATTTGAACAATATCTGTTCCAGAGAATGCCTCCTTCTGTCGGTGCCATGTCGAGATCAGGCAACGTTGTTGGATGAGTAAACCGCCCACAACAATCTGTCTAGTGTTGCCCAAGATGGATCTTATCGGAATCAATCTCCACCAATTATATGCGAGCAGTGCATTCGACAGCGTTGATCGTACGATTTGGCTCTTCCGTGGATGAAAGACTGATGGTTGTTATTAGGGCTGGACAAAATATTCGAATAACGAATAGCGAATATTAAATTATTCAAATAACGAATCGAATATTAAATTATTCGAATGGCATTTTATTATTCGAATATCTGGTAACACGTGACCTGCGTTCCTCCGTCGGTACGGATTGCAAACGGCACTCGCCGACGTCAGACACACGCTCGAGAATTTGCACACGGCTCTCTCGATTAGAGAGAGACGTCAAAATTGAATTAGACATCCAGTGCAACCAGGGTTGCCAGATTGGCTTTTTTAACGCCAAATTTGCCAAATCTGGCTTTTTTCAAACACGTTTGGCGTCAGATTTTCAGTTTGGCTTTTTTATGACCACGCCAATGTCATTTTTTGAAATCATAGGAATCTATATTCAGTGTACAAGAATAGTCTATTGCTTAGTTACGGTACTTTATATTTGAATGTTTACCCAAGCATCAATTTCCTTTTTCATTTTCGTAACCAATCAGAATTTAATAGACTATAACGTAACAAAGGAAATTTCTGCAGACGCTTAGAAACTTTTGCGCCTGTTGCTCAGGCAAATACTTGGTTAGCATATGCCCTATGGCTGTAAACTTTGCCTCGTTTTTTCATAGTTTTACATGTTATTTGTCAGTTTTTAAATTGTTTTCTCAAAAAATATTCGTAAATCAAATAACTCAATTGCGATTACTGGATTAGGTCTTCCGGGAGCTTTAGTTTAGTTGCAGTACGGTAATCAAAATTAGTTTCTCCAGCTCTGAGCGCTGTAACTGTAACCTGTAAGCGGCCAATGGTTGGATGATTTTAATATTGGTGATAGTTTAGAACATGTATTTTATTTTGAAAATTTAAAATGCCCAAAATACTCTGAATTTTGCATCAACATTTTTTCTATATCTATATTAGGTTTAAAAGTTTTTAAGGTACATTAGATTCAATCAAGCGGCGCCAGGTATTGTATATATTGAACTGTGGAAAACTGTGCTATCGGTCAATATTTTTCTTTATTATTTGGTCTTTAGATATTTTCACAAATATTATATGAATATAGTCTAGAGACTCTAGATGTCAGCTTATGTTTATTGTCGAGTGATTCGGGTTCTCACGTTCAATATTTACTTCTTACTTTTAAATCTATCATTACTGCATTATGCCAAAGTGGAAATCAACTTATGAAAGCAACCGAAAATACAATTCTCAATGGGAGACGACATTTGTATGGCTCACCAAATCAACTGATGGTTTCAACTCAGCATATTGCAAATTGTGCAGATGTACTATTGTGTCAAGACTTTCCAATCTGACAAGTCATGAGGCAACTGAAAAACACAAGAGGAATACACCATCTTCTTCACAAAAAACCCTTCCAGTAAAAACAATGGGAACAAAAATTGATGACAAAGTCAAAATAGCTGAACTACAAACTGCTGTTAGCATGTCCTGCCATAGTGCCATAAGCACCATTGATCACATGAGTGAAATAATGGTATCCCATGGAAGTGGCAGCACTCTTGGTCATTTAAAATTACACAGGACAAAGTGTATAGCCTTAATAAAAAATATTATTTCACCAGAATTGAAATCTGATCTAATTCGAAATGTGCAAAACAAAAAGTATACACTCATCGTTGATGAATCCACAGAAGTATTTGTGTATTTTAGTTAGGTACCTCAACGATATTACAAATCAAATTACTACTAGTTTTTTAAGTTTGATTCCAGTCCAAGAAGCCACTGGAGATAACATATTCAACCTGATTTACAAGGAGATAAAAAGCTGCAATCAAAACTTGGAAAATTGCATTGGTTTTGCATCAGATGGTGCCGCAAATATGGTTGGGTGCAACAATTCAGTTTGGTCCAGAATTAAAGATGTATCCCATCTATGTGCACAATACAAGTGCGTTTGTCATTCATTAGCGTTGTGTGTCAAATATGCGGTATCAAAATTACCTTCGAGCATTGGATTTTTGTTGAAAGAGATACCAAATTGGTTTCGATATAGCAATTTGAGACGAGAAGCATTTAAAGATTTATTTAAGATTATGAACTCTGCAACAGAATTTGAGATAGCTAGAAGAGCACCACTTTCTTTCGAAAAAACGTCTTCTACTCGCTGGCTTGTCCGAGGAAAAGTGATGTTCAATATATTGATTAATTGGGAAGAGCTCAAAGCATACTTTATTTCAGCTGAATTAGCTCAAGGAAATTTTGGAAGTAAATATAAGGCACGAATTATAAAGGAAATGCTTCTAGATCAGAAAAACTATTTATATTTTCATTTTGCAACCCCTCTAGTGCAGGAATTTGAGAAATTGAATAGCCTCTTTCAGAAAACTAAGGCAGATCCTCACGAATTACACGATGAGTTATTAATGCACTATAAAAGTCTGAGTAGCAGGATATATGATATTGACAATAAGAAAAAATATATTTATGAAATCGATTTTGGCGCCAAATTCCTGGCAGAGTGTGATGTCTATATTAGGAAGAATTCGAACACCAATGAATGCCAACATATTATTTTGTCCATAAAAGAAAGATGTTTATCCATGCTTGAAGAAGCCCTTGATCAAGTTAAAAAGCGACTTCCTTCATCAAGAAATTTGTTTAAAGATCTAACTAATTTCAGTCCCGAAATAATTTTGAACCAGGTTTCGAGGCCAATATTTTCAAAGTTGCCGTTTTTGCACCTTACCGGGGAAAATCAGGCTATTATTGAAGACCAGTACAGGAAATTACCTTTTATTGATTGGAAGGAAGAAAAACAGTTCAGAGAAAAGGGGCTACCCCGAAACACTGAGCAATTCTGGAAAGGAGTAATAGAAAATCCGCAATTCAAAGAGCTCGCCACTTTTGCATTAACTTGCCTTATAACACCTATTAGCAATGCCGTAGTGGAAAGGATTTTTTATTTATTAACTAGCATAAAGACGAAGGCAAGAAACAGGCTTCAGTTACAATTGTTGGAGGCAATAATACGAATCAGAGCAGATCTTTTATCGTTCAATAGGTGCTGCAGGGAATTTGTCCCCTCAGCTGAAATGTTGAACAGATTCAATTCTAACATTTTATATTCTACGAAATCGTCCGATGAATCTGTTATCAATGAAGAGGACAATCTATTTGAAGAGGAAATTTTGATGTGACAAATTTACCTTTTTTTAAACAAATTTTGCGATCAGTCAAATTTTTGGCTTTTTTGTTCCATTGATTTGGGCTTTTTTTTATCGCTTGGGTCTGGCAACCCTGAGTGCAACGCCTCGAAGCACCGACGCGTGCTAACTCTTACCAAGCCGAAACGCATTGCGCGGCTTAATACATACTGCAGTAAGTTCAAGGATGGGGGGAAAATCACAGATATGGAAGCATTTCAGCGAGCCCAGGCCTGATGGGTGCGGCCGAAAAACTACTTGTAAATGGTGCAAGTCTAATTTTGCTTATTATGGTAGCACTGCAAATCTTTTAAATCATCTCAAATTGAAACACAGATGGATAAATTTAAGTACAGATAATGATGACGGTGGCACCGCAGATACCAAAGATGATCCAAGCTCATCGGTCGCTGGTGGTTCAAGGCAAAAAAAACAGGCAAAATTGGATTTTTCTCTCATGACGCCAACTAGGCAAGAAAAAATCACAGAATTAATACCTAACGTCATTGCGGGGGACATGGGGCTAATCTCTGTCGTTGAAGGTGAGAACTTCTCTAATCTCGTAGCCTATCTTGAACCACAATATGAAATGTCATCCCGACGCACGTTCAGCAGGCGAATTTTGAACAGAGTAAAAATATTTTACGAAAACGGCTAAGCGAAGTCTCATGCTTATCATTGACGTTCGACGCATGGGCTAGCGTAAACATGTATCATTTCTCGGAGTGACTGGTCATTACATAGATTGCACATTACAACTATGTCCATGCGTTCTTGGAGTTAGACCACTAGACGAGAGGCACACTGGTGAAAATATTGCGTGCTGGGTGGAGGAAATTTTGCAAGATTTCCAAATCAATCCATTCATTGTTGTTGGAGCCGTCAGTGACAATGGATCAAACATGAAAGCCTGAAAACGTATCCTCAAAGAGAAATTTGGCTGGTATAAGATAAGTTGTTGCGCTCACACCTTGCAATTATGCCTCAATCGAGGCTTTAATTTGTCTGTCATTCAGCGAACGCTCGCGGCTGCAAGAAGATTAGTTCAACATTTCAAGCGGTCTGAACTTGCTACATCATCACTGAAAAAAAAATGTGAGAGCATGCAAGTTCCATTCAAAAAGCTGGCAATTGATGCCAGTACCAAATGGAATACCACATTCGTCATGGTCGAGCGTCTCACCGAAATGCAGTGGCCTGTAATGGGGTACTAAGTGACGAGAATATAGCGAAACTGAGTACTGCCCAAACTATTGCTCCTAAAGCCAGTGATTGGAAGGTAAGCGGCAGCTCGCTCCCGTTTTGAAACCATTTGCTGCAGTCACTGACTTTTTAGGTGGAGAACAACACGCTTCAATTTCTGTAATAAATCCATATATAAAAGGCCCAAAGAAGCATCTCCCGGTAAAAGTCTTCAACGAGTCCGGCGCTGTCAAAGCTTCTTGTGACAAAGTGGCAGAAGAAATGGCCACGCGATTCACCGATGATGCAATAGGTGTGGCATGGAAAGCCACTGCTCTTGATCCCAGACTCAAAGCTAGAAGATTAAACGTTTTTGAAAACACAAGTGTTGTCGACTTAGCGCAATCTGTGGGAACTGCCAACACCTTAACAACATCTACTTCGGCAATAGACACGGAAACACAGGCAGGATCAATATCTGCGTTGTCAAGACTGGTCGACCTGGCGTTTGGCGCAGATGCGATTCATCAAGTGAATCCGAGACGATATCTATCAGTTGCGAACTTGACCAATATCTAACAGAGAAAAGAATTCAAGATGGAGAAAAAAAACGCTAAAATGGTGGGAAAAAAAATTAAAGTAGATTCCCGAACCTCGCGAGAATGGCACTGAAGTTACTATGTATTTCAGCAACATCTACGTCTTGCGAACGTGTATTTTCCACTGCTGGAAATATAAGCAGTAAGCTTCGTTCCTCTCTGACGGGAAAGCATGTTGAAGCCTTAGTGTTTCTAAAATGCAATGATAATTACGAATATAAACTTTGTTTATTTCACCGTGAATTGTCCATTGTTTTAAATTTCGTTTTCTCTCTTTCACGACACGATTCTGAATGTGTTCCGTCGTGCATTATAAAATACATTCTATCAATTAAAAATAGTTTCTGTTATCAACTGTAACCCAAGAATTACAGATCGAGGATACGGTGGTAATATTATTAACGCAGCTTTGCAACCCGAAGCGCTAGGAGTTGTGTTTTTACATTAATATTGTAATTTAATTATCGTACAATAATATCACAAATCAGAATTGGATGATTTATCCTACACCCCAGTGATTTAAAACAGGCCCGCGGAGCAATATAATCCGGCCCGCGACGCTTCATTGAATTATATTAACAAAATAGCTGTAATGACGATTATATTCTTCACGTGACAGAATTTGTTTTGAGACACTAAATTATATTATAACCTAACAAGTATATAATTCACAATCACTCGTTTAATGAGCCTATAATTGATTATAATTAGACAAATGGCTGCAGAACGTAACAAATGGTTTAATGACGCAGAAAATATTCAAATGATCAATCTTCGCGCACTGCTTAAAATTTGACCGAAATCTGTGTGAAAAAAATGTGAATTATTGGCCATTCGTTCGGTTTTTAACTTTCGAAAAATATGTACGGCCCGCCAATGACTTGCAACCTTTAATTTTGGCCCGCGAACGACAAAAGTTTGCGATCCCTGATTTAAAAGAAAAGATATTTTCGTTTTACTTTTAGTGCCGATAAGCGCGTAGCGTGTCAGTGGCCGCAAATTGAACTTTTTTTTTCGTTTCATAAATAATAAGCCAATTTAAAAAAAAATAACCTAAAACTTCAAAATGCTATTTAGAAGTATAGGTTTCATTTCTATTCGGCAAGATTGCAGGTGAGCACTTCCCCCAATGATATTTTACATAAGCGAACTAACGTGTTCCACCGAAAATGAGACCTATACGGAATTTCATAAATGATTTTGATATAAGTTCTTCCCAAAAAAAAAGACCCAGTCACTAGCGCAGGCATTTTTTTTTGACGATAGCAAGAAATTCTCTTTTACACGTTTCATATGATTCGTCATTTTTGAATGATCTATGTTCAGTAATTTTTTTTAATAAAACGTGGTATTCATAAGTAAATGGATATCGGTTTTCATATTTTGTATATCTCGTAATTCTCTCTATGTATTTTTGTTTCTGATAAATGAAAATAAAAAAAACATAATAAACCCCATAATAAGCCATAGTGTTATTTTTTGAAAAAAAAAAGGAATAAGACCCGGTCTTATTTTCGGGGAAACACGGAAATGTTTGTAAAGATAAATTATGTACATGCTTTTGTGCCTCGTAGTAGGTCAAATTCTAATTAAAATTTCCCAAGTTTTTCTGTGGTATTTTTTCGACGAAACAATACCTCAACCATTATAACTAAATTGTTACCGAGAAGTTCAGAATTGTATTTACGGAATATGCAAATTCAATCTCTTTATTTGACAATGTTGATGACGTCATGCACAAATTATCACTGCATATAAAGTAAAAAATTTAACGAATATAGGAAACGCTAATGCGCGTTGTTACATAGAAATTTTACGTTATATTCCTGTTTACAACATCAACGCAACCGCCGTGCATGGTCGAGTATCATTTCTCATTTTTCAAGTCGAGCATAGATAAGGACGATCACAACACAGAAACTTCAATTCGCCTGATATTACTGTTAAAATATTTTCTTCGTTGGATTAAGTTTATAATAGTGTTGACTTTATTAATAACTATCTCTCCTGTCTCGCCGCCGACAATTGCAGCATAACAATTGCGTTGGTCTGAAATACGGTCAGCCGGAAAAAGAAAAACAGCTTAAATATGGATGTCACGTAATATAAACAAGGATACTAATTGAATTAGCTGAAAGAAAAATGGCGCATTATTATTAGTGACTTTTGGTCGTCTTCCGGCGCGTCAGAAGTCTGGAATTGTGGGTTCTGACTGCGTTAGTAGTGAGATAAATACTATTCGTTAAAATTATTCGATTCGAAAAAAATATTCGATTCTTCCCACCCCTAGTGTTATTGTTTTTTATACTCTACTCTCTCCGGATAAGCAGCTGCGTAGTTCAGTAATATGCGCTTAATTATTGGTTCGAGGTTTTGCGCTATTGATGCCTTCTGTCTTCATGTAGGTTACAACGAAAGCACCCTAGGCTGTCCGACAACAATCTTGACGAATTATAGTTTCGTTACCTTGTCTCGTCTCATTCATCCGCGGCGTCAGAATTTAAATCACAAAAGAATAGCAGAGCAAAAACACAAGGATGACAGTAAAACTAATCTTGCTAAATTTGATGTGAGGACAGCAAAGGTTATGTGACATCACGACATCGATCTTGATCAAGTTCTCGAAGCTTCTGAATTAGGTCAATGTGGGAAGCCCCGTCAAATAATGATAGACGGGTCTATAGCAATGTAGAATGCAGTTTTAAAGCAATATTGTGCGAAGAAACAAGAATAGAATATTATAATTGATTTTTTTTTGTCGTGTGTCTGGCAACCTAAATTCATGCATTCGTTCTGTTCATCCCACAATTTTTTTTTGGTATAACCAATTTCTATAAAAACACCGAGTGCTTTAAAATTGCGCTTTCCTTTGGGGGAGGATGAAACTTTAGACGATGTGGCTACTGAATCTTTCAGTGAATTTTCAATTCCAACAAAAAAGATGTTGACATGAAACGAGAGGAACGATCGCCGTTTTATGACAAATATTCTGCTATGATGAATGATTTCCACGCTTCAGCAATATAAAAATTGTGAAGATATCAGTAAAATCAATCTTACCCAAGACGAAAAGTTTTGGTGAAATGTTCAATATGCGATGAGCCGAGTTTCAGCTACTTCTGCTATCATGATCGGCAATAAAACTTCTCCCATAAATAATCAGAATTTTAATTCTTACTGGGCATTGAAAACGAAAACTGTGCTGAACAAGGCTTCATATAACAATACACAGGTTCTTCCTACTGAACAACAATTCTGTTACAAGATCTCGTACGATCGACCAGAAGCGATATTTGATCTCATTGATGAGAAAGTTAAGTTAGTCGAAAAAAGCGACAGCACTGCAATGAGAAATGTGGTAGTAATGAAGGAATAGATGTGTCACATGTGAGAGTTTTGAAGGAATGTACAGAAATGTGGATGTTAGCTGTGTTCCCCAAAGCATGTTTAGGCTTAGACTGTTGATGGGCGCTGCTTCCAGTCACTTCTTTCCGCCGATTTTTTATATTGGCCTTTAATGTCGCCATGTTTTTTTCACAATACCGGCCTTTATCTTGATGACACCAACAGCCACAATCTGTCGCATAACAAAACAACCAAGAGAAAGATACTAATGGAACGATTGGTTTTTCTTGGATAAGTCTGACCATAGCTGCGCAACCAGGTTTTAATTTTTTTTTTGCAGCTTTCAATAACTTACCGATTCAATTGGTCACCATAAGCAACATTTAAAATAAGGAAATTAAGTAAGTCGAAAAAAGCGACAGCACTGCAGTGAGAAATGTAGTAGTGATGGAGGAGGTGGCAAAGATATGAACATGTTGATGTTAGCTTTGTTCTTAAAATAAATTTTCTATACTCTACAATTGCAAAAATAGGTAAAGATAAGAATACAGATTTTTGTTGCATGAATATTGTGACTGTGAAAAATAAATGGGAAACGATTAAAATCCTAATACAATGCCATTCGTACTAGAAATTTAAAATCTGGAGAAAGCTCCAGGTCGGCTTTGAATTGGACTTATTCCAGAGCCATGCATAAACTTCCTAGCTACAGGCCAAGAGTACAGGTAAGCGACCCGGATAGCAGTCTTGCTAATAGAGTCAGATGGCGAGTCGAGTTCTCCTATTGAACAACAATCAGTTACACCGATTGTGTGTTGTTCTTGTGAATGGAAGGCGAATTGCCTCAAGGAATGACGGCGTTGTTTGACGCTATCCCGTACGGGTAAGTTAAAATTGATGTAATCGGATCATAGTCATCGACTAACGAACACGTGTTTTGTTTATCAGTGTTGTCGTAGGACAGGGGTGGGCAACATTTTTCGGCTCGCGTGCCAAAATCGGCTGAATTTAATGATAAAATTCTTCCACCTGCCGACCAAAATTAAACTTATATTTCTTTCGAAATTAATTTAAAACAGTTAGTTAGCAAGTAACTCTTACTATCATGTGCTGTACAACTTTTGGAAATTAAAAAAAATGGTGGCACATATAAACGATCTTTCCAAAACGGAAAGATCCGGGGCCTAGAAGGTCGCGGAAATCGATTCACGTTTTATAAAAATATAGCCTAACGTTACCTAACTGACGTTCTGTAATAACTTTCTATCGAATGTGGAAGGTAATTTATTATCATGTGTGACTTGGATCATAAAATCCACTTCCGAATGTAGATCAAATTTGGAACGATATGGACAACCGACACCACTCGCTTAACGACTGAAAATGTCACTTCTCTCCTACATAATGGAACAACCTTGAAATTCAAGTGAAATGAGACTACTGTTCTCGCCAATTGAACGTTCATAGTAATGAAATATACTGCGTCTAGTATGTGTTGATATAATTTTTTAATGCTGCAAAGACGTTTGAGTTTTGCAAACGTTTTAGCAAGTCCATTATGACCTCACGTATGCTTTGTTCGAGACTACAATCAGCCTTTTTCTTTTTTCAGGAAAAGGTGATTGAGACTTTGAAAGACTGGTTTGTAGTTTTGCGAGGGTAAGAGAATTTCAGGCTTCTAACTCTCTAAGACTTCCGCGGGAGAGAGTCGAGACTAACATTTTGTCGGAATTGTGAAAACGTCAAGACCCGAGATCCAAATTTTCACAGAAATCTATTAATGTTACCGCTTTATAAAGACATTCTTATTGGAAAATATGTATTATGACGTTTTTTTGCAGTCTAACTGCCATAGCCTATTTGTGTAAATTTGTACGGAAGGATTCGGGAATGGCAAGATTTTTCGCCGTACATATCGGCCATAACCCAGTTGTTCACCCGAGATCGATTGATTGTGGGAGCATATGCGTGACTTCCTCTGAGACATATCGAGCTGAGAAGTTTGAGAAGACTGGTGAGGCAGAATTTGTCAATCAAGAAGGTGAGTCAAAAACTGTTTTCAATCAATCAATGTTTCAATCGATACTAGAAGTCTGTTCGACCTTTTGGCTGATCCCGATTTCAGTGAACTAAGTGAGGTAAAGCTGGAAACAGCCGAAAAAGAGAAGACAAACTACAGTAAATCCTCTGGTTACGGCGGTCCCGACTTACGCTGTTTCGAGGTTACGAACGCACTCCATAAAAATATAAAAGATGATATTAATTACAACAGAACCTTCACCATCTACCTCAGCTGCCTCTACTACCCCAACTTCTCCACCATATTATTGATACTGTACTGTTTTTACTTTTATCCATGTGATATGGAGTTGTTTTCTGTTTTTCTAATAATGTACCTTTTTGCATTATTTGTACATTTTATTACAGTACCATACTGTATAGAGTAATTTATGTATAATGTTCCGACTCGCACTGTAATTCGGGTTACACCGACTCTCAATAACGGAACAACGTCATAAGTCGAGGACTTTCTGTATTCAGTTCAAAAGGCCAAATTGTCAGGCAACAAATGTTCCAGGAAGTTAATACAAAGCTGATCAATAATATAAATTTCAGTTCCGATTGTATATACTTAGGGCGTATGTTTTGACAATAACAAGAAGAAGTCTTCCAGGAGTGGGTACACTTTTATCGAGAGCTCACTCATTTTCTACGTCATAATATATTTATGTGTATTCATTTGTCATTAAAGGACAAAATGAGTTTAAATAAAAACCGGATTCTTAACCATGGATCATAAAAAAATGAACACCTAGTATTATTAGATGAGTCTTGATACTTTTTATCTAAAAGAGAATGATCTCGTTTCCGAGGATTCGCTCGTGTTCCAAATAAGTGGGCTCGTAAACGTGCCAGGGGTTGCCCACCCTTGTCGTAGGAGAACTTTAATCAAGAACAGGTCGTTTTTGGAGGTGAGCCATTTGGGATTGTGGTAATTTCCTTTATTATTTCTCCAAGAGGACATAATATCCAGGATGTCTAACAAGTCGTGCCAGGATTGATGCAATTTCATGCGTGGGGTATGCATTTTTTATATTAACTGTTGCATTAAACATCAAACGCGGAATGGAACGCTCCTAGAGTTGTTTGTTATATTTTCGCTTACGTCTGAAAACAATATATATATTCTATTAAAACTATTTGTGCTTATTTAAGCGATGGAGTGGGGAGAATATACTGCGGTTGCATCTAAAATAGAAGAATACGCAGAAAATTGCCTACAAACTACACTTGGCGAAACGGAAGACAAACGAAGAGTGCGGAGAGCCGAACACATCGGCCGGCACGTCAGATGCAAAAAAGGCAATAAGAGAGCACGTTTGGAAAGCTGACCAACACGAGCGCAAATCGTTTACGCTGCTGGTGGTGTTTCTCTACAGAAAGATGCGAGAACATCAAGGTCGAAATAGACTGTGGACGGAAAGTAGCCCATGGTGATCTGTATACGAAAGGAGCAACCAGTGAGGCCAGACAGTCCTCAAGAAAGAGCAAAGTAGTAAAAAATTTCAATATCGAACAAGATACAGATTCTGAACAATTATCTCGCGACACTTCAATGCACTAGAGACGTATACGTACGGTATTAAGTTATTGAATGACTACGTATGTAAAGGCTAATAATTATAGATTCTCACCCAATGCAATCACCCACAGATCTACCGGTACTCAATAATTGCAGATGAATAATCGATATACAAGTATAAGGAAGAATTTTGGTGAAATGGGATGCATGCCCGCTAATGACTCCAAATCTTCGGTTCATGTAGCAATATGCAGGGAAATGAGTTACTTTGGAGTAATGCCACGGTTAACGGAACAAAAGTTTGCGTCTCGGATTACAAAGGCGATGGTGTAGTAGATTATCAACTTCTTGCTGGTCCAATTTTTGTGGCGATCTTCACTTTCATGAGCGTTGTATTAGGTGTTCTCGGTGACAGATATATCAGAATACTCTTCATAATCATATGTGTATGATTTGAAACTAAAAAAATATAAACTTCAAAAGAAAATGACCGGACAACAAGCATATCGAATATACGAACAAATTATAAACAATATCGAAAAAGCAAAATTTGCAAACCACAGACTAAAAATACCATTTTTTATTCGAAAGAACCTCCGGATGCGGTAAGTCTGTTCTTGCTTCTTTTCTCTATATCTAATCTAATAGCTCTATATCGAAACTTGGCTTACCAAATGATAGCAAGGAGGTGGGGAAAATTCGAAGTGAGGAGATATCAAAGAGGTATAAATAAATAATAATACCTCTTTGGGTATCACGCCACACGAAAATCAGACTATCTAATTCTCTCCAATATCATATTTAACAACCAGCCACTATGGTGTTAATAACAAGTATAATTTTTCATAACCGAGAGAAAATTGAAGAAATGGCAGATGCCGGGGGAGCTAATAGAGGATTCTTAACTTGTAAATTCCTGATACCACAAATACTTTTAAAAGAACAGCCAAAAATAACCAGTAGGACTTGTGACGATTTCTTAGAAATTATATGGACATAGTAGAGATGTCAGAGTTATTTGTCACTTCGAATAAAGAAAACATTCAACAATAAAGTGTATGTAATAAGTACAGTATCAAAATGACAGGTGATGTGAGGAACGGATTGCTCCGTCATCTAGCAGTGATTCCCAAAGTGGGCGATATCGCCCCCCGGTGGGCGAAAACGATACAGAGGGGGGAAAAGTCGAAGGGGGCAATTTCGCGAAACCTGTTTTGGCTCGGCGCATCGTGCACTTGATTACTCTACTCTGCTGCTTTCGTAGGTTTGAATCACGTGGGCGATGTCACACGCAAAAGGATTGCTGAACTCGTCTTCGCAGTAAAGTACGGTAGCTTGCGTATCCCAGTAGTCGGGAAATCTGTAGTAATCTGGCTCGGGACCAGGGATGGCCAATTCGAATAAAGTATTCGAATATCTCGTCATTCGAATATCGGAATTCACGTTCATAAGAATATCGGATATTTGTGTGACGTCACACATTTTCGACGCCGCTTTCAAGACGTTTCCGTTGAATGAAAACATTCTCGATAGAAACTTGTGATTGTTTTCATCACTCATCAGCGTAACGTGTTATTTAGGCCCGCAAACGCCTTTACGATTGTGTTATTTTCTCTAAAACGAAAATTTTCCACAAATTTGTTCCACGATAACCATAACATTTATTACATTTTTGTACGCGCACGGAATTGTGAATCTGGTAAATACGTTCATCGGCGGCGAGTTTCTAAAGACAACGCAACTTTTTGATTGAAGAGCGGCAATTTAAAATACTGAAAATAAAACCGTAAGCAACATAAGTTTTATTGAGGCCCGCGAAAATTTAAAAAACGCTTTTCCAGGCAGTGAAAACCGCAAAATTTCGTGTGCACACATTATGTTTGGTCGGCGTTTAGAAACATATCGTCACTAATTGAGGGCGGGATTTGCCTGATTATCCATTACTTTAATATGCCGTCAAATATTTTCGGGTTAACACGATACAAGGTTTGAAACGCGACTTTTTCCCTGGTTGTGCGGATGTATATAATATAATTAATCTAAAGCATATTCAATCAATTTTATTGTGATGAAATAAATTTTACTCTTAGCATTTCGATCGAGCGGAGTCACTGTTAACAAGTACATCTAAATATTTGCCGAATTCGCAAAATTCGGATAAAAACAATATTTAATCGGACAGTTTACCTCACGTTTTTATTTTTATGGCCGCGGATTGCAATGGTATATAAGAGTGGTGAGGATTTTATTTTGTCGACGCAACCGCAGGTTAAATTGAAGACAATTAAATTAATAAGAGAAAGATATTTTAAATATGCCCGTGTCGGTCACGAATTCATCACTTTGCACAACAGAAAAATATATATTCGTTGTTATATTATTTGTTGTAAAAGTCGACTCTTTTAACAGGTGGCATAATCGCGGCGATGAATATGTTCTTTTAATTTACTGCTAAACTTTATATGTATATTCTTTGTATGAAATTAATTATTCTCTACACTTAACAGGATTTTATATAATTATTTGAGATTTTTCTAACGGCGATAACGAGTTGGCAAGATTGCAAAAATACATTTTAAAATTAAATACATCAAGCAGTTTTCTTGTAATTTTAGGTCACAGATTGCCGTGGACCGAATAGAATTTTTTTTTTTTTTGACTAAGAAGAAGCAACCGCGAAAGATATTTTAGAATCTTGTATTTGTCATGGATTGAATATTTTACGTAACAGAATGATAAGACGGCCCTTTCAACGAGCGCGGAATCGCGGTGGGTGTTACAGGCGGCAATGAGAATTTCCGATTTCGAAAATCCTGGCTGCGCGCTGGCAGTGGTGGTCATCTATTCTCTACTAATTTATTTCTAACTCCAAACACAACAATATGTTACACATAATAACAATATGGTTCACATAAATTTATATACAAATATACTGGTAGGTAGTAGAATACTCTAGGCTTAAATATTAGAATTTTTAAAGGCAATTATCTGAATACAAGTAGTATTTTTGTCAAGAGACTCGACTATTATCGTAATATCATGGTACCAATGATAGAAAGCGTCAGACAACTCCTTGGCTATCTTTTCGTATGGTCATTTGTACAAAGTGAATAAATTTAATAAACCGACTGTGTCACAAGTTGCTATTATTTTTTATTAATAGCTATAAACTATCAATAACTTTGTGTACATATACTGTTGGTCTGTGGCTTCATTCTGATATTTCTATTGAAGCCTAATTGATTTCCTAATTTACTGGGTTTTAATCAACTAAAACAAAAATGTGTTATTTTTGATTTTAGAATGTATTCGGAATTCCAGATTCGAAAACATTATTTTAGAATGTATTCGGAATAGTTTAGTATTCGGAAATGGCCATCCCTGCTCGGGACGCTTCACGAAATGGACCTTTCCCCGACCTTTGACCCCGGAAAATTCTTTCCATACTTTACCATTCTTAAATTTTCGGTGCTTATTTTAAGAGTGGTCTCGCGAGTTGTTGCCTATAAAATACAGTTTTTGTTTCAAATTATCATTCTAATTCATACCATTCAACAATCTGTTTCTTAAAAGTACCGGTGAAGAATTTTATCACAGCTATTTCTACACTATTTTTTGATTACTGTAATTAAACTGAAACTCCTAGGAGGACAAGGTGATCATTGATTTACTTTATGCAAATTTTCGAAAAACAACTAAAAACTAACGAATATAATTCAAAATCGCGAAAATGAGGTAATGTTCACGACCACGCCTGAAAGTCTGTCTGAGTGAGGAATGTGCCTGAGTGGATGCATTGTTACGTTTATTTTTGCACCTTGCTGATTGGCCAATGTCACGAAGTAAACAAGGAAGTCTATGCCAGGGGATATATACAAACGGCGGTTTTAACGATGAATTAATTTTATTTATTATCTGCGCTCGAGGAGTAAATTACATTTTTTACGTAACAGAATTTATCGTGAGACACGTTTAAATTAAATTTTATTATATCCTAAAAATTATATTGAACAGCTAATCGTTTAACGAGCCTACAATTTAAATATAATGCTCCCATGATGTGTAAACTATTTAATGCTTCCATAGACTATGGTATATTCCCAAATTGTTTAAAAATTGCCAAAGTCTCACCTGTGTACAAGACAGGAGATAAAGAATGTGCATCGAATTATCGCCCAATATCGGTTCTTTCTACGATGACTATAGTTTTTGAAAAAATTATACATAGTAGGCTAATCCAATTTATAGACCAACATAGCATCATAAACAAATCACAGTTTGGATTTCAAAAAAAGCATTCTACTAACCATGCAATGCTTGATATGGTGACTCATATTTATGACAAGATAGAGAGAAAGGAATACATTAGTGCTATTTTCCTTGACCTCAAAAAGGCGTTCGACACTGTCGACCATAACATTCTAATAAGAAAGATGAGCCACTATGGTATTCGCGGTCACGCGTTGACTTTTTTCAGGAGCTATTTGAGTTCACGTCAGCAATGTGTTAAATTTGGTTTGAATTGCTCCAAACTCTCTACTGTACAATGCGGAATTCCACAAGGATCGATCATTGGACCGATAATGTTTATTCTATTTGTCAATGACCTTCCTCATGCCACTACATTACTTGTCAAACTCTTCGCTGACGATACCGGTTTGTTTGGAAGTTCAGCTTCGCCAAACGACTTGGAATTGCGGATGAATTCTGAAATGCAAAAAATTGCAACCTGGATGACCATAAATAAACTCACCATAAATATTGAAAAATCAAAATGCTTATTAATTAGTCCCAGGATAAATGAAAAAAATAAAATTCGGCTTCAAATTAATATTGACAAGGTTCCACTTGAAAATGTCAACTCATACAAATACCTAGGTATCCACATTGATGACCAATTGAAATGGACATCACACATTAATTACATTGCTGGAAAGTTGTCAAGTGCAACAGGTTTATTATTTAAACTAAGAAAATTCCTCACCATGCCAGCTCTCCGATTGGTTTATTTTTCTCTTTTCCAGTCGTATCTGCAGTATGGCATTATAACTTGGGGTAGTGCGTCATCGACTCTACTCCACAGATTAGAAGTTTTGCAAAACAAAGCAATTAGAGCCATATGTAGTGCACCTTTCCGATCTAGACTAGATCCTTTGTACCACAGGTGTCGAATTATTAAGCTTGGTCATATCCATGAATTTGAGATACTGAAACTCATGCACCAGTACTTCGATAACAAGCTTCCCATGGCATTCGCGGGAATTTTCAGAATGCAGAGTAATATCCATTCATACTCTACTAGATCAGCTTCGTCAAGTTCATATTATGTCCCAAGATATTCATCAAGCAGGACACAGAAATCCATAAAATACACGGGTGTGAAACTGTGGAATGCCTTACCAAGTACCATTAAATCTTTAGGCTATTACGGTTTCAAATTATATCTAAAAAGTAAATATATTAGTCATTATCTCTCCTCCATCAGCCATTGATTGGAGTATTCAGTATGATTCGCCATCTTCTGTCCATAGCTCAGCAGTCGCATTTGTAGACTGTCGCCATGGCTGCCCAAAAAGCCGGAGGAACTATAGGTGTAAGGAGTCTATTTCTAAAGTACCCGGTACTTTAACTTTACCAACCTTGGTGCAACCTCTACACTAAAATGCCAAAATTCGTTATATTTTAATTTATTGAGCAAGCATATGCCTACCATTCTTTCGTAAATTTTATGCCCACTTGCTGTGGAGCGTATTGTATATATATATATATATATATACATATCAACGTTTTATGATTTATTAGAGCTTACCAACTACTATTCAATTAATCACTTACAATTTTGTCTTTGGTCTAACCATTTTCCCCTCGCTTGTCGTTTGTCTTTTATGTAACTTATATACATTTATTCAAATATGCCTTTTTTATAAATTTATAGTTGAGTTGTTTTTCTTTTTTTTCTCTATTATATGATTTTAGTAAAGTTGCGTTTGCTGCGAATTTTTTCAATGATTCAAAATAGTTCATCATAACGACTATTGCATAGTCAATGTTTGTAGCAAAGGTAGTTATTTTTTTACACTGAACCAGTAACAGCGCTTTAGGTGTCGCTGCTTGAAGACCTAATATGGTCCCTCGCGACTCCTGTCGCACAAATATCATTATTATTATATTTATTTATTGTACCAATTTTTTGTGCATTTGATGTTTTTGTGACGACGAATAAATGATTGATTGATTGATTGATTGATCCAAAGCTTCGGAATAACGCAGAATTAAAAGTAAAATAAAATTCATAAACGTTTTTGACTGAAGACCTGTTAGATTATGCAGGCGAAAGTGTTGAGTTGGTCATTTCATTTTGTATCATAGAGTTATAAGCTCTTTTTTGAAATATTTCACTTTTACAATAATTAAAATAACATATCCAGCAAAAGTTAGGCATTTAAATACAGGAATCACTGAGAATTTCAAAAAGGAATTTTCATCATCAGTTACCGGTACTACTCACTCTATACCCGGGTGGTTTAAACCAAGGCCCACGGGCCACATGTGGCCCGCAGCTTCATAATCTGTGGCCCGCGTCACATTCGGAAAGTAGTCAAAGAATCGCATTTGGTGTTGTTTTCATATAAAATTAACCAGAAATTTTTTCGGACATATTGTTACATCACTAATGTCGCTGAATTGATTAGTGTTATAATCGGCTGAGGCAACTAGCGAAGTTGAATGATGTGCTTGGCAGTCTAAATTTTTTTTAATCTTCTTGGTCAGAAATATATGCTAACAATTTTGGCATTATAATAAACTAAAAATCGATTGCGAATTTTATTAGCCTAGGTTGGCTATGCCTAATAACTAAATATCAACGTTATGGCCCAACAATATAATTCATGCCGTGTGTTTTTTGCAACCACCCTAAACAGTATTAGAAAAAATGCTGCCTATTTGTCAGAAAATTCAGTATTTACCCTCCTGTTAGCTTACATTCGGTAATTAATGAATCTGCAGTTATTTATAAGTTATTTCGTAAACATGAGTTTGAAAAGAAAGCTGAAGAAGGCTATTGCAGGTTTTAGTAAGTTTTTACATGTTTTAGCTTGATAAATGCCAAATAATGATCAATGTGTTTGCACAATAAAATGTTTGATTTGTATTGCACTGTTTACCTATATTCTTGGCATTATTGTGGCCCGCGAACAATGCAAAAATAATTTTGTGGCCCCCGGAGCCGACAATCTTGGACCACCCTGCTCTATACAGTACAAACAATGAGACTGATTTGAAAAGCAGATTTGTATGAAAATAACCACTTATAATGGGTGTTTTATCCACAAAGTCATACTCAAAAATCCCAATCAAAAGACAAAAATTAGAAACAATAACGACTCGACTAGTCTGTATCTCGACTAGATTGCTTTCAATAATGAGCTGTAGCATCAGGTTTGAGACATTGCACATAAACTGCAAATTTAGCTTCATAAAATTATCCATCTAAGAAAGTTGTTCTCAAAGTTACTATGCCCACGGACCCCTTACACCTCTCTGGGGCAATTGTGGACCCCCATAATTTCCAACCTAAAGCACAATACAGAACATAGCATATAGCTATTTGGAAAACATTCGCATCAGCTGCCACTCCTCAAATTGCAACGCAAATTGTGTTACTGATTTATTGCAACTAAATGATGCCTATTAACCTTAGTGTGATCGCTGAAATGCGGTCATGGAACAAAGACATGATGCAAATATTTTATTTTAATGACGTCATCACACAGAAAAGATAAATACGAATTTCACAGAGACCACATAAATTTTTGAACAATCCTTAGCTGTAGAAAATTTTTTAGCAATTGATCCTGTAGTTAAAGACTATTTTTTCCCTACAAGAATAAGAAAAATACTAAGATATCCATAAGGCCCTTTCGTTTCGTGTCCAATAAGTAAGTGAAATTCAAAGAACTAAATGACACAACAGCGCCAAGAACAACGTTAGTCTATAACGCCAAAACTAACAGCTGTTCAGACACACCCACCCTACCCAATTATCCCTCGCAGACCCCAGTTTGAGATCTGAAATAAATATAAACATAATATGACATTGGTTAATATCGGAAACCCTTTGATTCAATATAGTTTAATAATGAAGTAATTCAATGAAATAAAAACAAGAATTATTTTTGTTCAGCAAAAGAATCAAAACGAAAGCTAATAGGCTACTCCATGAGCTCTGCCTGTGAGTACTTTAAGTCTCACACCAATCAGTATTCACTGGCATGTAATTTTACACTATAATGTCTCATGGTCTCAGTAGGTTTTGGGGCTTCAATGGACCCTCATATTTCCACTCATATATCAGCCTCCTCCTTAATTTTTGATTTTTTTTTAGTTGTTTTTAATTTTTTTTCTATAATATAAAATTTAGGGAATACATGAATTTTTTTTAATTTTTATTACTGTTTTTTTATTTTTTTTTTGCTATTTTTTATTTTTTTTAAACATGAAAATTTTTTTATTTCTATTTTATGACTATTTTTAATTTTTTTTCACGTTTTAAAACATATGAAAACACACACGGTTATATAGAAAACCTATATACATTAGGGTGGATTGAGGATTGGATAAGTTGAATTATTCATCCAATTGTTATTTCATTCCAATACAGCAAGATTATGTACAGTGTTGTCAATCATGTAGCAAGAAATGCTGATTGCAATGCATGAAAATTTAAAAAGCTGACATATACAAAAAGGAAATTTACAATGAGCATTGCATGTCATTGTAATATTCTACATGTATTACTATTATAATATAACTAGAATTTATAATACACCCTATGTTTTTACTTCACATAGATTAGGGGCAAAGTTACTTTGGACTCTGGCAGAGTCCTCAGCTACCATTCTGCTCTCTTCGGTTAGGAACATAATGTCTAACCACTAGGTGGAGCCAGAGTTGGAATTAATTTATTATAACAGTCGTAAAAAATGCCAACAAATCACAATATTTAATCATCTCAGAAATGTTCCAAAATATACACATAAATTGTAGATTTCAGTAGTTGACAATAATTGAAAAACATAAGACCAAAAACAGATGCATTTCACAACAAAAATTCGAACAATAGCTTTTTAAGACGAGTTACGATAAGGTTAAATAAAATTAGGCAATATCAATACATACAATAGAAGTTGTAACATTTATCTCATCACTAAGTAAAAGTCAAGTCAAGTTTATTTTTTTCCAACCAGTGAAATAAATATCGAACGACAACAAATTATGAGATGAAGATAATACACAGTTTTACTGGGGAAGTGATGCCACGAGGAACCAAAGCTGGTTTAAAAAATGGAAATATATGTGATGATGGTAAGTACCGTACAAATTATCCAACTGGATATCACTTACTAGATATAGTGAATTTACTAAAGATTACATTAACACCAAGTCAAACACCAACTGATGGGAAATTTCCCAATTCTACTGACTGCTGCAATAATCGAGCAATCAAAATTATGCACTAGCTATAAATTATTATCGGGAAAACAATGACACGAATCGAGACAACCCAATAAACATGTGTTCTATTTATAATGTCATAGTCAAAAGTTCTAATCAAGGAGAAACAAAATACGAAAATGAAAATATGATAGCCACACAACTAGACTGTAAACTTTTTGATTATTAGACAGTTGAAAAATAAAGAAAGGCCAAGGACCATTAATAAGCTGTAAATATATTAGGCTGGAGATATCACACAATTACCAAATTTTTTTAAGAATTATTACCTAAGAGATGAGGGGATAATAAACCAAATGCAAAAACTGTGGTTTTATATTATTTTGTAATCAATGATAATATATTTAAATATGTATAAACTTTACATTGATAAATATCAGCAACTGATATATGAAAATTGGATAATGACAATGTAACTCAATGAAAAATAAAAAAATATTAGGCTTGATAATTAAAATAAAATTCAATATTCTGTGAGATTCTACTTGGACTACTTCTGTCATGTCCCATGCCAATCGTTATATGCCAATGAGTGATTCTATACAAGTCTCCGGAGGTTTTGTCACTTCAGTGATCACTCTTAACTTCGCTCATAGATCAGTCTCTTTTATTTCTGAGTGACCATTGAATTTTTTTTAATTTTTGTTGATTTTAATTTTTTTTTATATTTAAGATTTTTTTTACGTCCTTTTTATACATTACACTTTTTTTAAATTTTTTTTTTATAATTTTGGGAAATATGTAGAGTTATGAAGAAAATCTATATATACAATAGTAAGGATAAGGGAGTTGAATTCACTGCATGACTCTTCCTCATACAATCTTTCTACTTCCACTTTTGTATTATCTGTTGGTTTGAAAGGTTGTTCAACAAAGATCCAATTCTGAAAAAGGGAAAATAATTTAATTAACAAAATTGAACAAACTTACTGCAGTATTTATTGAATCTACTTTGGATGTGGATTGTAAGGTGAAGTTTTTCAAAAATGCCCAATTGTGCTTGCAAAAGTCACCTCAGCACAAGCTATTTGACACAATGCCTAGATGACCCAGCTCTAACACAACATTAGATTCTGAAACAAACCTTCCTCCTCCACGAGCGGTTCATTGAAAGCCAATTCTGGTTCACGGGCTCTGTTTATACCAATGTTCTCATCTGCTGCTCTCTGTTCATTTCGTGCCTAAATAAAATAGCCAATAGTAACTGTCAGTGTAATATTTTTGTATCAATGTTTGCATCAAATTTTCAAGTCACTTCAAAATAGTTGAAGCGAATAATTTTAACATTAACATTACTTCCATTCAAATTTTGAGTAAAAACTGAATTAGGTGGTAAAGAGAGGTTCAGTCTCGTGTTGGTGTGTTTAAAGGGGAAGTTTCGTCAGCTAATGTTTCACAAATAACATTATTGTATATTTATTGTATTTACTTACATCTTGTAAATGTTGTTGACGATGTTCATTTCCTTGGCCCATCATATCTACATCTCCGCCCACATTAAAATCTCCATGGAAAACGAAAGGTGGGGGTGCTGGCTTATTTTCATCTAAACATAGACGACTGACATTACTAATTTTTGACTTAGAAAAAGGTTTGGGAATTTGTATCGATTGTGCAACATGAACAAAACATAAAAAACCGAAAATGCCTCTTTTTAACAGTAGATAACCTGTATCGAGTTGAATAATAATGACTTGAACAATGTGTTACCAAATTAACTAAAGCCTGTGATCTCACTAGGACCAGAGTCATAACTGAAACGTCCCCAGTAATAAAACACATATTATATAGGGCTGTTAGAAGTATAACTCACCTTTTAGTTCTAAAGGAAAAGAAAACTTTTGCGAATCATGTAAAATGTCATTTATCGTAACTTCGCATTTGATAACTCTTTCGGGGTATTTTGGCAGTTTGGGATTGAGAAAAAATGTGAGTTTACATCTCTCGGCTGTTAGAAATATTTGATCACAAATGAATTCTCTGTGACGGTGATCAAATCGTAGGTTTTCTCGTCCTCTAATAATTTGTAAATCTAAGTGAAGTCTGTCATTAGTTTTCAAAGCAACTGGATTGAACCAAATTGAAGCAAGCTGTGCCCCTAGTTCTCTGTAATGTGATCCGATGCTGGTTTCAGCAGTCTCACATTTATTATAAAATGTGAAATGAAACTCATTTTTGTTTGAAATATAGAGACAGTTATCCACGATGACCTGTTGTTTGCCAATTAGCCATTTTAGCCAATTCATGGCGACAGTAAATAGACTAAACTTTCTGCATCGAAATTCTATGCTGTTATCCTCATTGATTCGATCAGGGTTAATGATGTCCCAGTCAGTTTTACTTGAGAAATGTAATATGTCAATTTTGTCTTTCTCTAGACCGATGCACCATGACTTGATTTGCACAATCGCATCTTTGAGGAATTCCGAATCTGCACTGATATCGAAAACTGGTGTGATACCAATGTATTTATTGGGGCATATTGAATTGTCTATTCCAACTGACATCCAGACCTTTGTTTGTTTGTTGAAAGTTCCACTAGGAAACGTGACGTTGCATTCATTTAGTCTCATGGTGCCGCCGGCAACTTCAACATTTTCCGCTAAAAAAATAGATTTGTTTTATAATGCAACAAAAAATGAGGTGGTTCCAAAGTTATCTAAAGAACCCTTCCAATGCCATTAGGAGATCCATATTTATCCCGGGAAAAGGGACAAGACGTTTCAATCACATGGCAAACACGGCCCTTGTTCGATCACCAGTCCATGTCGGCTATGAGAATAGTTAGCCAGTAATTTGTTTCAGATGCAGGAAGCCCATTAGGAAAAGAATGTCATTGCCTACAAAATGAGGAGCTTGCTAATTACTGAAATAGAATGCAAGAAGTAGCTGAGCAGGAAATGGGTACTTGGACATAAATCACAGCAGGCTCAGCTCTAATTTCACTGTCATTTGAACATTTGGCGCAAAGAAGGCAAATATAGAAAAGGTATGCTAGCACTGGGAATGCGACATAATATTTGTTAACATAAGTTATGAGAGCAATTCCCTGTGTATTGAGTTGGAATTTTCAATTGTTTTTTTCCCAGGTCAATCAGGTATGGAACAACGTATCCACAATCAGGAAAAGAAATATGATTTGGTTCCATAAATTTGGATTGCTTGTATGACCAGAGCACGATATATTTTCATTAATTACATTCAAAGGAAGAGGATGGTGTTTCGGAGCCAGTAAAATAGTGGTTTCTGCATAATTTTTTGAGTACTCTCGAAGCATGACCAAGATGGCGGACACCGTAACGTAGTATGTGTACCAGGTTAGGATTAGGCCATAATTTCAGGTACAAATACTGCAGGAGTCACTTGGTTAGTCCCCGAACTCAATATGTGTACCAGGTCAGGATTAGGCTATAATTCCAGGTACAAATACTACGGGAGTCACTTGGCTAGTCCCAGAACTCAATATGTGTACCATGTTAGGATTAGGCCATAATTCCAGGTACAAATACTGCAGGAGTCACTTGGTTAGTCCCCGAACTCAATATGTGTACCAGGTTAAGATTAGGCCATAATTTCAGGTATAAATACTGTGGGAGTCACTTGGCTAGTCCCCGAACTCATCATAGAAATAAAAAAGAGAAAATTGTATAATAAAAATATGGCCTAACCCTAACCAGAAAGGAAAATTGTATAATAAAAATATGGCCTAACCCTAACCTGGTACACATACAACGTTACGGTGTATCTTGGTTCACATACTTCGGGGGTGCCGTTATTTCACATAACAGTTTGACATAGTGCAGTCGAACGTCAGTGAACAAATCTTGAACTACCACAAATGGTAGAATAAAAACAATGTGCCTTGGTCAACGGATGTAAATCATTTTTATTTCGAAAAAATGTCATTTGGAACCACTGATTTTATGCCAATTAGCCTTCTGCTCATTACAAATATGCAGCATTGATATGTATGGCAATTTATATTCAATTGATTTTTTGCTATTCCAAATACTTGCCCAAATTTTTTTTTGAGTCCTAAGTAAGTTGCTATGGCTGTTATTCAAGTTCGAATGAGTGAGTTACTCGAGTCCCCCCAACATTGCTACCAAGGCCCACAGAAGACCGATCAATATGGTATTGAAACAACATTGTCTAACCCAAATTGCACCAATAAGATACACTTACCGTTAAAACTATTAAAACAAGAAACAAGTTGAATTATGAGATTGCCACTTCACTTAATAATTAATGGACATAACTTACATTTGATAACATTCTTTGACTGTGTTTTGATGCCAGAGTTTCCCAATTCATCTTTGGCCCAGACTTGAAAACGATATTTTTTATCAAGTGTAGGTGACTTCATTCTATACTGAGGAACCTCTGTAGTGTGAGTCTCTCCAAGTTTCACATCATCACAGAAGATTTCTATGTTGTATAGAACGTTTCTGTCAGATACTTCATTCCAAGTCAAAAGAATGTCGGATCCACTTCTTTGAGACGAAACATTTTCAATTTGCGGCAAAGCTATAAATGAATATTTCGACTTAGCATACTTCAATAAAAAACATTTTCAATATAACCTGTGAACTTAAAATTATTTCTGGGCAATTCATACAAATATAAAATAGTAGTGAGTAGCAATTCAGATATTTTGAATCAATAAAGCAGGCCTATAATAAAACAACTGTGAGTGACTTTTTCAAGCAAAAGCCAAATACAAAGATTCATGTGCAACTATTAGGAAATTTAAGACTCAGTTAGCGATATATGCTAAAAGCAGGATAAAATGTTTTCATTGGAATTGGAGCTGAAATGGTATTTTCAAACTTAAAGTCAGGAATGGAAGTTGGAATGTTAAATTATCTGGGTAATACGGTAATTTTAGACTTTTATGAATTTTTTACTGAAACTCAAAAGTATGGAGTGGACCAAGCGTTCCTAACAGTGTATTAAAAAGGCATGCAAACGGCAATTAATTATAATCAAAATTTGATTTCCTTGTAGTTTGGAGCTGGAGTTGATATCTTCTCCAACCTGGAGTGGGTTTTATTTGTCCAGTTTGGCAGTTGATTTGCCAAACCTTACTATTTGTGTGAAAATTTGGTTGAGGACAGATTCAATTATTTCAGGGGTGTGCAACAGGTGGCTCGCGGGCCATAAACCGTTCCATCAAGCTATTCAGTGTGGCCCTTGTCAGCATTCAAATCCCCATCCCCAAGAATAAAATCCCGACTGTTTATGTTGAAAGTTCTGACAAAGCTGATCTTAACAAACTATGCGAGAACTTGAAGTTTCCAATGTCCCACTAAACTGTTACATATTCTTTTATTCTTTATTGTGGGATTTTTTCAATTTTTAATGTTTATGGAAAAACTAAATTTTTCTGTCTGGCCTAGCTAGATGTCTAAAGTTGGCTATATGACCCACCAGCAAAAAATGTTGCACACCCCCTGTATTATTCCAACATCTCAATGATTCAGCACTTTCTCATAATTACAAGCATTTAGCTCAGCCCAACGCCATCTAATTCTATTAAGACTGACTGACTTACTATGCTGAGTTGGCTTTGCAAGTTGTTCATTTACTTCTTTATCTGATTGTTCTACTTCTTCTTCAGACAGTGGGAGTTCACGTCTGAAGATAAAATTGGAGAATGCAAATGTATTAATTTTGATCCATTGGTTAAAATAACAGCCCCTATTACTCGATTTCAAAACCCTTCTCCCCTCACCCACAGCGTTAAAGATTGTGCACCAGATAAGCTGGTGGGCATGGGCTTTAAATCAAAGATTTCTAACCTGTGATAGATAACAAGTTCAACACTTTAACCACTAGGCCAGAGGTTCCCATGACGTGAAAATTAACAAAATTGTGCTAAACATAGCTGATATATGATTGAATTTTTTACATATTGTGTTTATTATAAATGTTTTAATATTTCTCATTCTGAATGATGTGTTTATGAATATATATGCTTATCAACAAGCAAAGTTGAGCAATTTGTCAATTTGACATCAGATTTTAATGACTCATATGAATTTTGTTTGAAATGGCCACAAGTGCAACCTCCTATCTCTGCAAAGGTGGGTTTTCAGCAGTGGTGTCAATCAAAACAAAATACCGGTTACGTTTGGATATGAGAGAGAAATGCATGTGCATAACAAGTATAACATCTTGCTTTGAAAAGAGGTGTTCAGAGCAACTGCCGCACACCTCTCATTAAATAAATAAGTTTGAATGTTTTTAATGGCATTCCCTTTTCTTCAGGCGCACATATTGACAAACTTTAAAAAGCATAAAATGCACAATAACGATCACAAAATTCAGATTTATCCAAAGGCAACAAGTTTCATGTACGTGTACCACGATTTTTTCCCTGATAATTTAGCGCCGTACGAACATAAAGTTTGGGAACCGCTGCACTAGGCAATCACTATCTTTGACAATTGAAATATAGGTGAGCATTATATATCATACAAGATACTGTGATATCTAACCTGGGGTTTCCTACTTCTTGTAAAGTCTCCACATTTTCTCCAGTATTCTCAAAACTGTCATATGGTGATCCTGTGAAAGAATAATAAATAATTATCAAAAAACGATGATACTACTTAAGACTCTGTTTTGAGCTATCTAACATCGTTTATCAGAAACTATGATAGAATTTCCTATTTTACTCGAAAAAAATAGGCAAATCAATAATGCGGCTTATACAGTGAACCATGGCCTCTCCACCGGTTACCAGTGCATGTTTGGGAATTGGATTAATTAGCTAGTTATTTGTTCCAGATGCATGGACTTGATGATGGAGGAATCTCAATCAACCAGTGGGTACATGAACCACTATTTGACGACATGAAATTCAGCAAATCTCTCGCACCTAATTATCCCCAAGATCCGAAACTGTGAACCGCGCAAGATAATCAGATCGGTATGCCAAGCATCTATCCATAACAATGCTCTGCAACCAAATGTAACAACTTGGAAACAATTTATATTTTCCCATGAAATTAATTTTGAATACCCTAGATTTATATTCAATCATATCACACTGAAAATTTTGTTCGATATTTCCATCTTTATTTAACAATAAATCCCCCAAAAAATGAACACTACTTGATGACCATAACTAAAATACTTGATGACCATTACATACTTATCATACCATAGCACCGCTCAATTTAAAAAATATGTTTAAAACTTACCAAATTCAGCTTTTGAAGTTTTGGCCGGAAGTTGTTTAGAAAAAACATTAGTTGTAGCATCTGCTGACTTGCTTTGACTTTTGAGTATTGTTCTATCCAACTCAATTCCTAGTACCTGTAATGAATAAAGTTTTTATACAAGATTAGCACTAAGCATGCAGCACAATATTTAAACAGACAATGGTATCTAATGATTCCAGTGCTGAAATTTGATGCATTTTCCCATAAAACCATACTATATAAAAGTGCTGCTTATTTTATTATGAATTCTTCCATTTATTGAATAACTTTCAAAATTTGCATACTTTATCTTATCTTCGATTACCCACTAAACTGACAGTCTACAATTGGTAATTAATTAAAATAAAAATTGTGAAAAAATTAGTAAATTCATTTCAAATTCAGACTTTTGCTTGGCGAAACAGAAACACAAATGAATCTTGATACAAAACCTTGGTATTGTAAAATTATTAGTTTAAAATTAAAATAAATAATCAATGCAGTAGAGCAAGATGAATGATAAATTTTGGGAACTAAAAAAATGTACTATGAAATTGTTCTTTTTTTCAAAACACAAATAAACCTAATTAAAAAATAGCAAATATTGAATATGTACAACACAATCACATTGACTACGATGACATTATATTTTAATATAAATAACATACACTTCGGTGAAACTTTGAAGTGTTCAGTTCAGCGGGAACAATTTAAACTTGCAGTTTATTTCAGTTTTTACGCAAATCGTTGATTTTATGTCTGTCCCATATTTTATATTTAGATTATCGCAGAAAGAATTTCAAACCTCAGATCCAATTTCATTCAATTGATTCTGCAATATTTCTTTATCCTCATCTGCCATTTCCCATCCTAACAAATCCAACTTCTTTGTAACATTAGGAAGCAGATTTGCAACTGCAACAATATCTTCATGGTTTGCAGTTCGATTTTCACTCAGAGACAGCTGATCAATCTGTTGAAATAAAGAAATACAAAGAACAATCAGTTATGAATAAAATATATAACAGTCATATTCATCATAGTTTTGCCAAACACATATTATTCATATTACACAGAAATGCATTGTAACATTGAATACAGCCTGGTGCTAGAAGTTGGGAGTTTTCATCAAGGGAGAAACGATAGTTATCAAAATTCAATGTTTTCGTTGTGTAGCATTTTTTTGTGGTGAAACCAATTGTATTTCACAAATTGCTAACATTTTTAATCATTGTACCAAATTGTAAAATCATTGTTAACTCAGTGCAACAGAGTCAAAATTGAAATTTCAAAAACAGACAAGCTCTTGTGACATTAAAGACCTAGCCAGGTGCCAGGTCAAAGGTTGTTTTGGAAGGTAATTCATTGATTCTGTACTGAAGACTAAAAGTTAAAGTTTGTCACGAGGTTTTATGTGAAAAGGCATGCTTAATTCATGTCCCAAAGGCCTAATTGGCCTGTCTCATTAGAATTTACTAAAATACAATGGGACATACAAACATTTGAGATGTCAGAATTACTCCTTCAATTGTAAATGTCAAAAAAGATTTATAGCGTTAATAGTGCTTCAATCAGTGTGACGTACATATACAGCTTAGAATAAAATAGAATGGGAATCGCATGTCAGTGAGAAGAACGTTTAAGTACATTCTAGTGAATCCAGAGGCGCTAGTCAATGTAAAAATAGAGACTACAAGCCCCATTAAGCGTGGTAACCATGACAACTGCTCACCCGGGGCACTGGCAGCTGATTAGATTAGGTACGGGTTTGAGTTTTCAAGGATGCATAAGATAGGATTTGCGAAGTGCAGGCGTGTATAAAATGTTGACTAATTAATTTACCCATTTGATAAGAAGAGATTATGAAACATGAACCTCGTACTGTCATTATGCTTGAGTAAAAGATGAGCACCATAACTCTGTGTGAAATTATTAAGATTAATGATTCTAATCAGTGAATTGAATATTCAACGAAATGCGGGTAACTATAAAGACTATAATATGAAACAGATATTCAGGGGTTCCGCAACAAGCAGTCAATGAAATGTTTAACAACAATTGGGAATAGTGTAGAGATGTAACCATTCATGTTAAAAGTAGTGGTAATGCACAAAATATAACATTTATTAACAACTTAACATAAAAGGACTAACTAACTGATTTGAGATCAAGGTTTATTGTACATCTATGGCCTGGAAATTATTGTTTTGAATGTCATACTGCACCCAATATTATATATGGGTGATATCCTCAGAACACTCCTATCTATCGCATGGAATATGTCCATGCAATGGTACCAATTAGCAGAGAAATACACTATAAAACTACGGTAATTATAGAATGAGATTTAAAAAGCCACAAATCACATAGAACGACTATTCCAGGTACTTACGACTCAATAGTTATGAATCTGGTCAATTGTTTAGCTGAAAATGGCGAAAAAATGGAATACCAACACGACATTAACTGGGAGATGTGGCAACAGCAGATTGGTAAAAGAGGAGAGCATGAGTTTTTAATATTTTGCATTTCCGAAATTCGGTTTTCTATTCGGAAATTTGGGTGGCTTCGTCAGGTAACTATCTAATTATAATACCACATATAAAAATTTCTAATAGTTCATTGATAATTATAAAATTGATCTTTTTGCATCTTATAGGCCTACTGTTTTTTAATATTAAATTTGACGACAGTGATACATCATAAAATGCTGACCTAACTCTGAATGACCTTGGGGTTGTAGGTCAGAATAATTGCATTTAATGAAGTGGTAGCAATTGGCATTAATACACAACATAGTGAAATTCATATTCAAATTTGACAAACTTGGTAAAAATCCGCATTTAGAAAGTTGACCCACCCTTGTAACTTTGAATATATATCGCGGGGGGCCAGAAGTTGGAAGTTTTTATCAAGTGAGGATAAATAGATATTAAAATTCAATGTTTCAGTCAAGTGACAATTTTTTTGATCAAACCGATTGTATTTCATATCTTGGTAGCATTTGGAATCAATAAACAAAATTGTAAAATTATTTTTAACTCAGAGCAACATAGTCATACTACGGTAATATTTCAAAAACAGAAATGCTTTTGTTGTCCAACCTTCAATGTTGGAAATAAGTAGCCTTTTAGAATTGTTATCATTCATCATTTAATGTTTGAAATCTGTTACGTTCTGTCCCAAATTTCAATCTGAATTGCATTCAAATTTTCAGAAAAATGTGTTATATGGCTCTTTTCAATGCCGATCACTCCAAACCAGGTTATGTACAATTGTTCACTGATATCTGTTAGAAGGTAATACTATTTCCTATTTCCTTCTCCTTTTTAAGAGATATCAGTGAACAGTTGTACATGGCCTAATTTAGAGTGAATGATGTTGATAAGAGTCATATAGAACATTTTTCTCAAAAAATATATTTAATTATAAGTACTCAAGAAAAGAATACTTTGCTAATTTGGTTCTAAAATTTTCTTTCAATCAATTGAACTTGGAAAATCATCAGAAAAAATTTAGTATGATATAGGGCATTTTCGCGTATTTCACACAATCACAGAACAAGACTCAACAGATTCGAATTGGTCAGAAGAATTGGTTATTATGTTTTTCAAACAAATCTTTGATAAACAAGTAGGCCTGAAAACTAGTCTTAAAAACGATAAACTTAGAATTGTAGAGGTTTTTCATAAATTCCATCATGCAATCCAATTTTGGGTTATGAAAGTGTAAAACTAAAACATATTAAAAAATCAAAATTTCCTCCAACCCTTGTTAAAACGTTAATTATGTCATTATTATTGTGTTATACCTCTGTGTTGCCCAAGGATGATTTGAAAGCTTGTAGTTGATCTGATGACAGGTTGCAGTCTTCAAGGTCCAAGTATTCAACACAGGATGGATTGGAAAGTATTTGTCCAACTGATGATAAACCTTCAACTCCCATGTTTGTGTTTTCACTCAGCCCCAACCTCATGATCTATAAAGAGACAAGAATAATTTATAAACCATGAAATCCATAAATGGTTCTCTACTGAGTGAGAAATAAAAAATTATGAACATTCTCAAACTGAAAGTAGTTTTTGATGCAAAATATACCATTAATATTCCATAGAAAATACCGTTGAATTTAAAAACAAAACTCGGACTACCAAACTAGACATATCAGAATTAAAATCTGTAAATTCGGAAGAGTTGAATCCCGTGTTACCAACTGCACGGGAACAAATGATTGAGCAATTATGAAATTTTTAAAACTCATAGAACAGAACGAAATATTATTATGGTATCAAAACGTCATACTTGCAGGTATGAATTTCAAAAGTCAAAAAATGTTTTGACCTGCCTTTGCTCACTATGAGATAACAAAATTCCTAAAAAGATTAGCATTTGCGAAAATTTCTTGCAGTTTTTGCAGGGAAGTGCACTTATAGTAAACAAAGAAAAATTGTAAGCTCATACTATAGCTTACGGGTCGTTGCTGCAAACCATGTCAGTTGGACAAAAACTCAGCTAATTCTGTGAAGTTTCATTGAAAATATTTCTAAAAACGTTTTAGTTCCTGATCAAGCATATTCATTGTGTACAGCGGTTTTCTATTCGGAAATTTGGGTGGCTCCGTCTGGTAACCATCTAAATATTTTTACACATATAAAAATTTCTATAAATGGTTCTTTACTGAGTGAGAAATAAAAAAAAGCCGGTAGTCACTCAGGATCTCCGCTGATAGTTGGGGCCCGCACTTGGCTACTTATTGCCATCCATAGAAACTTAAGGTTCTTTAACGGTGGCGCGATCAACTAAGTGAGCGGGTTGGTTAAAAAGTCCAATTCATTTCGAGCGCTGTGCTTTTGTAGACATACTTACGTGACTAATATGCGGTGACTAAAAATTGGAAAGAATCATGTTCATTAAAATCCCCAAAGCTTTTCCAGTTTATGGAGTATCGAGACCAAAGATGACTTATTGGAAAGCGTATTTTACAGAAGGTAGCGTTCTTAAACTTTTAAATTTCAAATTAGTTAACAATTGAACAGCGATAAGTTGCGAAAAAAATGGAAATTTCTCAACGATCGACGAGTTATTCGTCGTTGTCAGGGAAACGAAACCTACATCTGGACTTTCTATGAAACGCACAATACTAGGGTGACATGATAACCCATGTGAGAAATTTCATCCCGATTGGTCCAGACAGGTACACAGACAGAACGACTGATAATAGGAAGGTCGCCTAGAGCGGAGATCCATTATGAACATTTACAAACTGGAAGTGTTTTTTTGGAATTTCTAGGTTTTGTTTCACGATATTCTAGTAATATTCTGGACCAGGGTGGTCCAAATCTAGGCCCGCGGGCCAGATGGTAATCAAAAATCGCTTTTGTTGTTTTTTTGTCATGAATCAACCAGAAAAATCTTTTGGCATATTGTTATATCACCAATGTCACTAAATTGAACAGTGTTCTTAGGCGACTAGCAAAGTTGAATGATGTGCTTGGCAGTCTAAATTGTTATCTGGATTTCCAGCTTTTTGATCACGAATATATGCTAAAAATTTTGGTATTATAGAAAACTAAAAATCGAATTGGCTGGGTTGGCTATGTCTGATAACTAATATTAATGTCATGGCCTTACAATATAATTCATGCCGGGTGTTTTTTTGCAGCCCGCCTGAACAGTATTACAAAAAATGCTGCCTATATGTCAGAACATTTAGTAATTACCCTCCTGTACCTCACATTTGGTAATCAATCAATCTGCAGTTATTTATTTGTAAGTTATTTTGCAAACTGACGAATTCAAACATATTTTTAACTGGATGTTTGGGGGTACCACAATGCTTGCTTGATATGTCGGCAAGTTTTGTCGGTGACAAGAGAATATAATTTAAAACAGCATTTTAGAATCTTGTGAGCAATGAGCATTTTCCAAAGTTAAGATTTTGCTCTGAAAATCCTATAGCTGTTCAAAAGCACTTACATTTGCGAAAACACTTTTACCGTTATGAAGAGTTTGAAATCTCACACTAAACGTAGATATAGAAAGCCTTTTGCTGGTTTTAGTAAGTTTTTTGGTGGTTTTTGCATGTTTTAGCTTGATAAATGACAAATACTGATCAACGTGGCTAATCAATTTTGTGGCCCCTGGAGCCGACAACCTTGGACCACTCGGTTATAGACCTTACCATTGAATTTGAAAAAATAAATCAAACTACAAAAGTAGACATATCAGAATCGATATATATTGAGTGAGCCACTCAAACACTGAGAATTCTGACCTATGTTGTCGAATAGGATAGGATTTACATATTTATCCCGGGGGAGAGGAAAGCCAATAAGACGGCTTATCCATATGGTGAACCACGGCCTCTCGTCCGGTTACCATTCCAAGTCGGGTATGGGATTAGTTTTACTGTATTGTTTGTTTTCGGAAGCATGGACTTGGTGGTGGAGGAAGCCGTAACTGACCAGCGGTTACGTGAACCACCCAACGACGGCGAGGAGTCCAGCAATCCTCTCGCACATAACCATCCCTGCATGGGATTCGAACCTGCGAACCCACTCAGAGTGATCAGAGGTGCGGTGGCGAGCGTATTCCTAACGCTTAGCCCGTTGAGCCACACCGCCGCGCCTAGATAGATTGGAAGCTTGAGCTTTATGAAATCCTTAATACTCACAAAGCAGAAAACTAACATTAATATATTACTATGATATTAACACGGCCTATTTCAAATTATTATCACAAGGAGCTAATGGAATGCTGCTTCAATAGAGTAAAGTATCATGGCCCTCTGTTTCATGCATGAGTGACCATGGATTTGTATCTGGCTCATATTCTGTTAACCGGGAATTTTGAACTTGGAAAATGTATTTTCTCTCGTCATGTACAATGTTAATGTCTTCATTTCTCACAATTCTTTTGTATATTTGTAATATAATTTTGGCGCTAGTGGGAACATATCAAATAGAAAGGCCTGCTGCTGTTTGTACGAAATAGGCAGTTACATCATCAAGAAAACATACTAAAAAATATCCAAGTCGTCTACATTGTGAGACGAGGCCAATCTTTAGCGCTTAAATTAGGGTTTAGAAATAGGATTAACATATTTATCACAGGGGAGAGGAAAGCCAATAAGATTGCTTAATCATAATATGGCGAACCACGGCCCCCCCTCGTTCGGTTACCATTCCATGTCGGGTATGGGATTAGTTAGCGAGTTTTCAGATGCATAGACTTGATGATGGAGAAAGCCGTAACCAACCAGGGGGTACAGTAACCAACCAGGGGGTACATGAACCACCCTATGGTGGCGAGGAGTCCAGTCATCCTCTCATACGTAATCAACCCGGCATGTGATTCGAAAGTGCGAACCCATGCATGGTAATCAGAGGTGCGGTGGCAAGCATATTCCTAACTCTTAGCAGAATTTGCCGCACTGCCGAGCCATGCGCCACACCGCTGAGGTTTCTCCATAATACCGCCCAACAAGTTGGGACAGAATAAGTAAAAAAAAAGCGTGGTAGCCATGACAACTGCTCACCCGGGGCACTGGCAGCTGATTAGATTAGGTACGGGTTTGAGTTTTCAAGGATGCATAAGGTAGGATTTGCGAAGTGCAGGCGTGGATAAAATGTTAACTAATTAATTTACCCATTTGATAAGAAGAGATTATGAAACATGAACCTCGTACTGTCATTGTGCTTGAGTAAAAGATGAGTGCCATAACTCTGTGTGAAATTATTATGATTAATGATTCTAATCAGTGAATTGAATATTCTACGAAATGTGGGTAACAATAAATACTATAATGTGAAACAGTTATTCAGGGGTTCCGCAACAAGCAGTCGATGAAATGTTTAGAAACAATTGAGAATAGTGTAGAGGTGTAACAATTCATATTAAAGGTAGTTGTAATGCACAAAATATAACATTTATTAACAACTTAGCATAAAAGGGACTAACTAACTGATTTGAGATCAAGGTTTATTGTACATCTATGGCCTGGAAATTATTGTTTTGAATGTCATACTGCACCCAATAATATATGGGCGATATCCTCAGAACAGTCCAACCTATCGCATGAAATATGTCCGTGCTATGGTACCAATTAGCAAAGAAATACACTATAAAACTAATTACAGAATGAGATTTAAAAAGTCACAAATCACAAAGAACTGGGAGATGTGGCAGCAGCAGATTGGTAAGAGGAGAGCATGAGTTTTTTTTATATTTTGCTTTGAACGCTTCATGAGTGGTGACTGAAATAAATGTAATATTCTGTGACACAAGCTTATAGAAATGAACAATTTTATCTGATCAGGGGAAAATTATATGCGGATATGGAACAAATAAAACTTCCAATGTTGCAAATAAATAGAATTTTAGATTTGTCATCATTCATTATTAATTGTTTAAAATCTGTTACTTTCTGTTGCAAATTTTAATCTATCTTTTCCATTTTCCTATTGAACACTCAAACTAGAAAGCAACTTTTGGAGATGATAGGATAACATGGGAAATATAAATTTCCGAGCACTGGCATGATGACCTAGGAGTAAGAGCTTTAGATTTAACTGTGTTTGCATTCCAGATTGCACAAGTTCAAATCACTGAACACAAGGTGTAATAAAATGGGAGGCCAATGCCGAACTAAAACGCTTACAGATTTTCAAAAAATAGTAGCTCCTTTTAACAGATATCAGTGGCAATTGTAGATGACCTAGTTTAAAGTGAAAGCACATTTCCCTCAAAAAATATATTCGACAGGTATTGAAGAAAAAGAATAATTTGCTCATTTGCCTTTTATTCAAAATCAATTGTACTTTGAACCTAATCAGAAAAAAAACTAATATACTTTAGGTACAATGTAGGACATTTTAGGTATTTCACACAATCATAGGACAGGACTCACCACAACCAAATTGGTCACAAGGATTGATTATTATATATTTCAAACAAATTTTTAAATGAACATTTAGGCCTGGGAACTAATATTAAAAAAGATAAATTTAAAATTATAGCGGTTTTCATAAATTTCACCATGCAATCCAATTTTGGGCTATGAAAGTGTAAAACTTAACTTATTACGAAATAAAATTCAAACCTTTTTCGAAAAAGTTAATCATGCGATTATTATTGTGGTATACCTCTGTGCTGCCCAAGGATGATTTTAAAGCTTGTAGTTCATCTGATGACAGGTTACAATTGCGAAGGCGCAACAATTCAACACAGGATTGATTGGAAAGTATTTGTCCAACTGATGATAAACCTTTAACTCCCATGTTTTTGTTTCCACTCAGCCACAATCTCTGGATCTATAAAGAGACAAGAATAATTTATAAACCATGAAATCTATAAATGTTTTTTACTGAGTGAAAAATAAAAAATTATGAACATTCTTAAACTGAAAGTAGTTTTCGATGCAAAATATACTATTTATATTCCATAGAAAATACCGTTGAATTTAAAAACAAAATCTGTACTACAAAACTAGACATATCAGATGTAAAATCTGTAAATTCAGATTAGTTGAATCCCATGTTAACAACGGCACGAGATGAAGGATTGAGCAATTATGAAATCCTTAAAACTCATAGAACAGAACAAAAATATTGTTATGATATCAAAACAGTCATACTTGCAGGTATGAATTTCAGAAGTCAAAAAATGTTTTGACTTGCCTTTGCTCACTGTGAGATGAAAAATTCCTGAAAAGTTTGGCATTTGCAAAAAATTTTCGCAGTTTTTGCAGGGAAGTGCACTTATAATAAACAAAGAAAAATTTTAAGCTCATACTATAGCTTAAAATAAAAAATGTTTGAAAATCAAGTTTTGTTTTTTCACCTTAATACAAAAATCACCATTGGGTGAAATAGCGATCGGGTCGTTGCTGCAAGCCATGTCAATTGAAAAAAAACTCAGCTAATTCTGTGAAGTTTCATTAAAAATAATTCTAAAAACTTTTTAGTTTCTGATCAAGCATATTCATTGTGTACAGGGGTTTTTTATTCGAAAATTTGGGTGGCTCCATCTGGTAACCAATTATTTTTACACCTATAAAAATTTCTATAAATGGTTCTTTACTGAGTGAGAAATAAAAAAACAAGCCAGTAGGCACCCAGGATCTCCGCTGATAGTTGGGGCCCGCACCTAGCTACTTATTACCATTCATAGAAACTTGAGGATCTTTAACTGTGGCGCGATTAACTAAGTGAGCGGGTTGGTTAAAAAGTCCAATTTATTTTGAACGCTGCGCTTGTTGTAGACACAATTACGTGACTGATATGCGGTGACTAAAAATTGGAAAAAATCATGTTCATTAAAATCCCTAAAGCTTCTCCAGTTTATGCAGTATCAAGACCAAAGACGACTTATTGGAAAGCGTATTTTACTGTGCAGAAGGTAGCGTTCTTGAAATTTCAAATTTCAACTTAGATAACAATTGAACGACGATAAGTTGAGAAAAAAATGGAAATTTCTCAACGATCGTCGCGCTATTCGTCGTTGTCATGGAAACGAAACCTCCATCCGGACTTTCTATGAAACGCACAATACTGGGGTGACATGATAACCCACGTGAGAAATTTCTCCCGATTGGTCCAGACAGATACACAGACAGAACGACTGATAATAAAAGGGTCTCCTAGAGCGGAGATCCATTATGGACATTTACAAACTGGAAGTGATTTTTGGTGGAATTTCTAGGTTTTGATTCACGATATTCTAGTAATATTCTAGACCATGGTGGTCCAAACCCAGGCCCGCGGGCCAGATGGTAATCAAAAATCGCATTTGTTGTTGTTTCGTCATAGAATTAACCAGTAAAATCTGTGGCATATTGTTATATCACCAATGTCACTGAATTGAACAGTGTTCTTAGGCTACTAGCAAAGTTGAATGATGTGCTTGGCAGTCTAAATTGTTATCTGGATTTCTATTTTTTTGGTCACGAATATATGCTAAAAATTTTGGTATCATAGAAAACTAAAAATCGAATTAGCTTAGTTGGCTATGTCTGATAACTAATATTAATGTCATGGCCTTACAATATATTTCATGCTAGGTGTTTTTTGCAGCCCGCCTGAACAGTATTACAAAAAATGCTGCCTATATGTCAGAACACTTAGCAATTACCCTCCTGTACCTCACATTTGGTAATCAATCAATCTGAAGTTATTTTGCAAACTGACGAATTCAAACATATTTTTAACTGAATGTGGTTAGGGGGTACCACAATGCTTGCTTGATATATCTGCAAGTTTTGTCGGTGACAAAAGAATATAATTTAAAACAGCATTTTTGAATCTTGTGAGCAATGAGCTTTTTCCAAAGTTAAGATTTTGCTTTAAAAATCCTATAGCTGTTCAAAAGCACTTACATTTGTGGAAACACTTTTACTGTTATGGAGAGTTTGAAATCTTACACTGAACGTAGATATAGGAAGCCTTTTGCTGGTTTTAGTAAGTTTTTTGGTTGTTTTTGCATGTTTTAGCTTGATAAATGACAAATACTAATCAGCGTGGCTAATCAATTTTGTGGCCCCTGGAACCGACAACCTTGGACCACCCTGTTCTAGACCTTACCATTGAATTTGAAAAAATAAATCAAACTACAAAAGTAGAAATATCAGAATTGATATATATTGGGTGAGCCACTCAAACACTGAGGATTCTGACCCATGTTGTCAAATAGATCGGAAGCTTGAGCTTTATGAAATCCTCAATACTCACAAAGCAGAAAACTAACATTAAAATATTACTATGATATTAACACGGCCTATTTCAAATTATTATTACAAGGAGTTAATGGAATGCTGCTTCAATAGAGTAAAGTATCATGGTCCTCTGTTTCCTGCATGAGTGACCATAGATTTGTATCTGACTCTTATTCTGTTAACCGAAAATATTGAACTTGGAAAATGTATTTTCTCTCGTCATAAACAAAATAAATAACAATAAACAAAATTGTAAAATTATTTTTAACTCAGAACAACATAGTCATATTACGGTAATATTTCAAAAACAGAAATGCTTTTGTTGTCCAACCTTCAATGTTGGAAATAAGTAGCTTTTTAGAATTGTTATCATTCATCATTTGATGTTTGAAATCTGTTACCTTCTGTCCCAAATTTTAATCTGAATTGCATTCAAATTTTCAGAAAAATGTGTTATATGACTCTTTTCAATGTCGTTCACTCCAAACCAGGTTATGTACAATTGTTTACTGATATCTGTTAGGAGGAAATACTATTTCCTTCTTTTTTTTAACAGATATCAGTGAACAGTTGTACAGGGCCTAATTTAGAGTGAATGGTGTTGATAAGCGTCATATAGTACATTTTTCTCAAAAAATATATTTAATGATAAGTACTCAAGAAAGAATACTTTGCTAATTTGGTTCTAAAATTTTCTTTCAATCAATTAAACTTGGAAAATCATCAGAAAAAAATTGAATATGATATAAGGAAGTGGTTCCCAACCTTTTTTTTTCGCAACCCCAATCTTCGTAAAATCATTGTTAACTCGAAGCAACCTAGTCAAAATTGAAATTTAAAAACAGACAAGGTCTGGAGACAACCAACCAGGTTCCAGAGGTCAAAGGTTGCTTTGAATGGTAATTTATGAATTCTTTACAAAGGACTATAACTTAAAGTTTATCACAAGATTTGTTATGAAAAGGCAAGGTTAATCTATCTCTTATAGACCTCATCTGATTCATTGGGATTTACTAAATTGCAAGTTTACGGCAGCAGAATTACTGCATATTATGTCAAAAGATTTATAGTGTGAATAATGCTTTGGCGACTGAAATATTTGATCCAGTCAAAATTAAATTTGGTTATGGAACACTTATCATTAATTGTTTAAGAAATATTATTTTTGGTCGAAAGTTTTATTTCCTTTTTTTCCTTTTTACTATCGAACACTCAAACCAAACAGCATTTTTTGGAAATGATAGAATAACATGCGGACTATGAATTCACATGCATGGGCGTGATGACCAATGAACTTGACTGCGTTTGCACAAGTTCAAATCACTGAACACAAGCTGTAACGAAATAAGAGGCCAATGCCGAACTGAAATGATTTTTTATTTTTTAGAAAACAGTAACTCCTTCAGTGGACACTTGTACAGGGCTTGGTTTAGAGTGAAACCGTGAATAAGAGTCATAAGAATATTTTTCTCAAAAACAATATTCGATAAGTACTCAAGAAAATGAATGCTGCTCCTCACTACCCATTTATTCTAAAATTTTAATAAAAATCAATTGAACTTGGAAGTTTATCAGAAAAAAAATCTTCCCTTGGGTGCAATATAGGGCCATTTTAGGTATTTCACACAATCACAGGACAAGACTCAACAGAACTAAATAGCTCATAGGAATTGGTTATTATGTATTTCAAACAAATATTCAAAAAAAAGAGTAGGCCTGAAAGCTATAATTCAAAAAGGTAAATTTAAAATTATAGAAGTTTTACATAAATTTCACCATGTAATCCAATTCTGGGTTACGAAAGTGTAAAACTATAACATATTAAACAATCAAACTCAAAATTTCCTCCAACCCTTGTAAAAAAGTTAATTATGTGATTATTATTGTGTTATACCTCTGTGCTGCCCAAGGATGATTCTAAAGCTTGTAGTTGATCTGATGACAGGTTGCAGCTACTAAGGCCCAACTCTTCAACACAGGATTGATTGGAAAGTATTTGTCCAACTGCTGACAAACCTTCAACTCCCATGTTTATGTTTTCATTCAGCCACAACTTCATGATCTATAAAGAGACAAGAATAATTTATAAACCATGAAATCTATAAATGGTTCTTTACCGAGTGAAAAATAAAAAATTATGAACATTCTCAAACTGAAAGTAGTTTTCGATGCAAAATATACCATATATATTCCATAGAAAATAACGTTGAATTTAAAAACAAAATCTGAACTACAAAACTAGACATATCAGAATTAAAATCTGTAAATTTGGAATAGTTGAATCCCATGTTAACAACGGCACGAGAATGAATGATTGAGCAATTATGAAATCCTTAGAACTCATAGAACAGAACAAAAATATTGTTATGATATCAAAACAGTCGCACTTGCAGGTATGAATTTCAAAAGTCAAAAAATGTTTTGACCTGCCTTTGCTCACTATGAGATAAAAAATTCCAAAATCAACACTTACAGATACTCGCGACCCCTGCAACAAGAAAAGCATTAGAAACCATACCTACGAAGTTAGTTCGTTCCTAAATCCCTTCGTAGGTAGGGACACATTTTACCTGTAAATTCCCTAATCTGTTCTAAGATCCCACAAAACTACTATACTATTTGTATAAATCATATTATGGTTAAAAACCGTAACTAATACATGTTAGAACTAGATTACGGCATAATAAATAGAAAGGGTATATTCATGGAAAGAACAGAGAAATAACGAATAAAAACAATAAACTGTTTGTTCGCTTATCTTTGGCGTTAGTCGACTAGGCTAGGCTAAGAAAAGACCGTGGAGAGCTGGAGTATAGCTTTCGAAGGAGGTGAGACGAAGCAACAAAAGTCGACAGTGGAGAGCGACCGTAATACGGAAATGAGCACATGCACATGAATTTCAACTTAGAATATACTTTTTTTTAACTTTTCTGTTTTTTGTTTTGTTTTTTTGTTTTGTTTTTCTTTTCTAGGTCATTTATTTTTCAGTTTAATTTTCTTTTGTTTAACTGTTCCGCGTATCGTCTTCTCACTGAAGTTAGCTAGGGACTCAAACTGACTGTTCAGACACATTGTACGTAACCGCGGTAAACAAACGAGCCAATGTAATGACAGGTAATTTCTGGGTGTCTGACAGCAGCTAGCAGTGGCTCCAATTATATTAATGAGAAGACTGCGCCTGTACATCGTTTGTCAGTTTTTGAGACTATGGTGTAATGTTACTGAGGCACAGCCGATGTCATCTTCTACACTCAACCTATTTCTGTGATTTGTTTTAAGTACAGCCAATTTTCTTAAATTTCCGGATGTCATTTTAGTGAAGAATTTGTGATAATGGTTCAGTTATGTTTTATATTAATTTGAAATGTACCGGTAAGTAACTGCTTTGGAAAATTAGCAAATCTTTACATCCTTATTTATTCTTATATACGTATGTTTTTGGTTTGGCAAAACCAAGAAATTCTTTCTCCCTGCAGTCAGTTGAACAGGTGATGCAAATCTACCAGCAATCCCCCGACTATCTATTCATCGTTATGCAATTTACGACACCGGTAGGTTTCAACGTTACGTTACCGGCAGACTGATATGTAATAGACAGAGGAACAACGCATCAGCGCGATACAATGATTAAGCATAGTGGACATAACTTAAAGATAACTTAAATAACTATCTCTCCCTAAAACTCAAGCTATTATGAAACCGAATTCAACCGAAAACATAGATGATTTAGCCTGCAAGCGCACATGTAAAGACTGTTGTCAGATCAGGGCCAAAGACAACAATACTTCGAATTGAACAACACGCATGAAAAAGCTGAAAACGTGGACATATCATTGACGATCATTGAACAAGTAGGCCTGAAAACTAGTCTTAAAAACGATAAACTTTGAATTGTAGAGGTTTTTCATAAATTCCACCATGCAATCCAATTTTGGGTTATGAAAGTGTAAAACTATAACATATTAAAAAATCAAAATTTCCTCCAACCCTTGTTAAAACGTTAATTATGTCATTATTATTGTGTTATACCTCTGTGTTTCCCAAGGATGATTTAAAAGCTTGTAGTTGATCTGATGACAGGTTGCAGTAGCCAAGACCCAAGTATTTAACACAGGATCGATTGGAAAGTATTTGTCCAACTGATGATAAACCTTCAACTCCCATGTTTGTGTTTTCACTCAGCCCCAAACTCATGACCTATAAAGAGACAAGAATAATTTATAAACCATAACATCCATAAATGGTTCTCTACTGAGTGAGAAATAAAAAATTATGAACATTCTCAAACTGAAAGTAGTTTTCGATACAAAATATACCATTAATATTTCATAGAAAATACCGTTGAATTTAAAAACAAAATCTGAACTACAAAACTAGACATATCAGAAGTAAAATCTGTAAATTCGGAATAGTTGAATCCCATGTTAACAACTGCACAATGAATGAATGATTGAGCAATTATGAAATCCTTAAAACTCATAGAACAGAACAAAAATTAATATTGTTACCGGTATATCAAAACAGTCACACTTGCAGGTATGAATTTCAAATTTCAAAAGTCAAAAAATGTTTTGACCTGCCTTTGCTCACTATGAAATGAAAAATTCCTAAAAAGTTTGGCATTTGCGAAAATTTTCCGCAGTTCTTGCAGGGAAGTGCACTTATAGTAAACAAAGAAAAATTGTAAGCTCATACTATAGCTTAAAATACAAAAAATTTGAAAATAAATTGGACAAAAACTCAGCTAGTTCTGTGAAGCTTCATTGAAAATATTCCTAAAAACTTTTTTAGTTCCTGATCAAGCATATTTATTGTGCACAGCGTATTTCTATTCAAAAATTTGAGTTTAAGTAGCTTTGGCTGGTAACCATCTAATTATAATTACTCATATCAAAATTTCTAATAGTTCATGATAATTATAAAATTTATCCTTTTGCATCTTATAGGCCTACTGTTTTTTATTATTAAATTTGACAACAGTATAAACACTAATACATCATTAAATGTTGACCTAACTCTGAATGGCCTTGGGGTTGCAGGTCAAAATAATTGCATTTAATGAAGTGGTAGCACTTGGCATTAATACACAACATAGTGAAATTCATATTCAAATTTGACGAAACTTTGTCAAAATCCGCATTTTGAAAGTGGAATCACCATTGTAACTTTAAATATAGCCTGGTTGGGAGTTTTTATTAAGTGAGGATCAATAGATATGAAAATCCAACGTTTCAGTCAAGTCAAGATTTTTTGTGTTTCATATCTTGGTAGCATTTGAAATCAATAAACAGAATTGTAAATTTATTTTTACTCTGCGAAAATTTCTCGCAGCTTTTGCAGGGAAGTGCACTTATAGTAAACAAAGAAAAATTGTAAGCTCATACTATAGCTTAAAATACAAAATGTTTGAAAATCAAGTTTTGTTTTTTCACTTTAATACAAAAATCACCATTGGGTGAAATAGCGATCGGGTCATTGCTGCAAGCCATGTCAATTGGACAAAAACTCAGCTAATTCTGTGAAGTTTCATTGAAAATATTTCTAAAAACGTTTTAGTTCCTGATCAAGCATATTCATTGTGTACGGCGGTTTTTTATTTGGAAATTTGGGTGGCTCCGTCTGGTAACCATCTAATTATTTTTGCACATATAAAAATTTCTATAAATGGTTCTTTACTGAGTGAGAAATAAAAAAAAACAAGCCGGTAGTCACCCAGGATCTCCGCTGATAGTTGGGGCCCGCACCTAGCTACTTATTGCCATCCATAGAAACTTGAGGATCTTTAACTGTGGCGCGATTAACTAAGTGAGCAGGTAGGTTAAAAAGTCCAATTCATTTTGAGCGCTGCGCGTTTTGTAGACATACTTACGTGACTGATATGCGGTGACTAAAAATTGGAAAGAATCATGTTTAATAAAATCCCTAAGGCTTCTCCAGTTTATGGAGTATCGAGACCAAAGACGACTTATTGGAAAGCGTATTTTACTGTGCAGAAGGTAGCGTTCTTGAAATTTCCAATTTCAACTTAGTTAACAATTGAACATCGATAAGTTGAGAAAAAAATGGAAATTTCTCAACGATCGGCGCATTATTCGACGTTGTCATGGAAACGAAACCTCCATCCGGACTTTCTATGAAACGCACATCACTGGAGTGACATGATAACCCACGTGAGAAATTTCATCCCGATTGGTCCAGACAGATACACAGACAGAACGACTGATAATAAAAGGGTCTCCTAGAGCGGAGATCCATTATGAACATTTACAAACTGGAAGTGGTTTTTCGTGGAATTTCGAGGTTTTGATTCACGATATTCTAGTAATATTCTAGACCAGTGATTTTCAACCGGTGTTCCAGGAGAGACCTCCAGGTGTTCCGCGAAAAATTGCTTTTTCGAAGTATTATGACGTCATTCGAATAATATAAATAGCGACGATTTGAAAATGGCGAGTCAGAGTTTTGGAAAGTCAGTATAAAAATCTTGTAACCAGATTAGAAACGACAGGCCATATTCCTTTTTAATAGACTTTATCTCGGCGTGTATTTTTAGTGATCAATTCCATTCTTGACCAAATAATGTTTCAAAAATGTGAACATTATACTCGAGTCATCATCGGAGTTGCTTACATTCGCTGCATTTTTAGGCTTTTCTTGTAGTAATAATTAGGGCGTGGCAGCATCAAAATCGTCAAGTGAAATGTTGAATTTGCAAATTCTGTAAATAAAATTGTGAATTTGTAGGTAACGATTATAGCTATGATAATGATCGCGTTTTTTTAGAAAAGAAAACGTTAAAAATTGAGATGATTGTTTACAATTTTTTTGGCATCAGGTCGCGTATGTAAAATATGGTTCAAGAAGTGATCTTTATCGTCATCTCGCCTAATGACCACATAGAAATGCCTTTATTTCAGCTTTTAAATCAGCATTCAGGATTCACGCAATCACAGATTTATCTAATCACAGTATCTAATTGATTTATTTCAAAAATAACACTGACACCAGTGTGGAGCATAAGAAACTCAATTATTGTCTTAATAAATGTGTGCTCGATAATGATAATATTATTCACTTAAAACTGGGACGTTTAATTTGCAAACAGCGATGAGTTAGATCAAAGCCGGGGCAAACGATAAAAATCAGAATAAAATTAGGTTGGAATTTAGAATCGCTCCTCAATGTCATTACCATCTGTCGCCAATGTGAACGCATATAGTTATAACGAAATATGAAATTTCGATCTCCACCGATCGGCGAGAATTAATACTTGCGGACAAGAACAAAGGCGGTAATATGAAAACATTTAGGGGGGCAAAAAAAAAGTAGCGATTATGACGAAATTAAACAGTAAAAATTGCTTTGTTGCCAAATTTCAATGTTTCTATTAATTTCCAAATCGACCTCCGACCTTCTGCTGGACTCCTGTTGCGTATAAAAAAAGCCGTTGAAAAAGAGCTGCGTGTGTGTCTCTCCTCAATTACACCCAGAATAAAATATTTGAAACTCTTCGAAACAGACCCAAATATCACATTACTATACCATTTCTGTTTTCAGCTGATCATAGTATTCATAAGCAAACTCGCAAAAACATTTATTTGTACCGTACTTGAGCTCTTGTAGCTCTGAATCGAAATGTGCCACGTCTTTTCCAGCTAAACTTGACAAGCTATATTATTAATTTCGTTATTATTTTTCCATGCCAAAATGATCGATGTCAGTTAATTGCATAATATAGTTTATTTTCAAAAATCTCGTTTGGTGATCCGCCACAACTTTAGATTAAAAAAAGTGTTCCGCAATACAAAAAAAGTTGAAAATCACTGTTCTAGACCATGGTGGTCCAAACCCAGGCCCACGGGCCAGATGGTAATCAAAAATCACATTTGGTGTTGTTTCGTCATAGAATTAACCAGTAAAATCTTTTGGCATATTGTTATATCACCAATGTCACTGAATTGAACAGTGTTCTTAGGCGACTAGAAAAGTTGAATGTTGTGCTTGGCAGTCTAAATTGTTATCTGGATTTCTATCTTTTTGGTCGTGAATATATGCTAACAGTTTTGGTATCATAGAAAACTAAAAATCGAATTGGCTGGGTTGGCTATGTCTGATAACTAATATTAATGTCATGGCCTCACAATATAATTCATGCCGGACGTTTTTTGCAGCCCGCCTGAACAGTATTACAAAAAATGCTGCCTATATGTGAGAACATTTAGTAATTACCCTCCTGTACCTCACATTTGGTAATCAATCAATCTGCAGTTATTTATTTGTAAGTTATTTTGCAAACTGACGAATTCCAACATATTTTTAACTGAATGTGTGTGTGTGTGGGGGGGGGGGGGAGGGGCGTACCACAATGCTTGTTTGATATGTCGGCAAGTTTTGTCGGTGACAAAAGAATATAATTCAAAACAGCATTTTAGAATCTTGTGAGAAATGAGCATTTTCCAAAGTTAAGATTTTTCTTTAAAAATCCTATAGATGTTCAAAAGCACTTACATTTGCGGAAACACTTTTACCATTATGAAGAGTTTGAAATCTTACACTAAACGTAGATATATAAGCCTTTTCCTGGTTTTAATAAGTTTTTTGGTGGTTTTTGCATGTTTTAGCTTGATAAATGACAAATACTGATCAACGTGGCTAATCAATTTTGTGGCCCCTGGAGCCGACAACCTTGGACCACCCTGTTCTAGACCTTACCATTGAATTTGAAATCAAATAAATAAATCAAACTACAAAAGTAGACATATCAGAATCGATATATATTGAGTGAGCCACTCAAACACTAAGAATTCTGACCCATGTTGTCAAATAGATTGGAAGCTTGAGCTTTATGAAATCCTTAATGCTCACAAATCAGAAAACTAACATCAAAATATTACTATGATTTTAACACGGCAAAATGCAAATTATTATTACAAGGAGCTAATGGAATGCTGCTTCAATAGAGAAAAGTATCATGGCCCCCTGCTTGAGTGAGTGACCATAGATTTGTATCTGGCTTTTATTCTGTTAACTGGGAATTTTGAACTTGGAAAATGTATAAATAACAATAAACAAAATTGTAAAATTATTTTTAACTCAGAGCAACATAGTCATATTACGGTAATATTTCAAAAACAGAAATGCTTTTGTTGTCCAACCTTCAATGTTGGAAATAAGTAGCCTTTTAGAATTGGTATCATTCATCATTTAATGTTTGAAATCTGTTACCTTCTGTCCCAAATTTTAATCTGAATTGCATTCAAGTTTTCAGAAAAATGTGTCATATGACTCTTTTCAATGCCGTTCACTCCAAACCAGGTTATGTACAATTGTTTACTGATATCTGTTAGAAGGAAATACTATTTCCTATTTCCTCCTCCATTTTTAAGAGATATCAGTGAACAGTTGTACAAGGCCTAATTTAGAGTGAATGGTGTTGATAAGAGTCATATAGAACATTTTTCTCAAAAAATATATTTAATGATAAGTACTCAAGAAAAGAATACTTTGCTAATTTGGTTCTAAAATTTTCTTTCAATCAATTAAACTTGGGAAATCATCAGAAAAAAATTGAGTATGATATAGGGCATTACGCGTATTACGGTTATTATGTTTTTCAAACAAATCTTTGAATAAACAAGTAGGCCTGAAAACTATTATTAAAAGAAGGTAAATTTAAATTTTTTTTTCATAAATTCCACCATGCAATCCAATTTTGGGTTATGAAAGTGTAAAACTATAAGATATTGAAAAATCAAAATTTCCTCCAACCCTTGTTAAAACGTTAATTATGTCATTATTATTGTGTTATACCTCTGTGTTTCCCAAGGATGATTTGAAAGCTTGTAGTTGATCTGATGACAGGTCACAGTTTCCAAGGCCCAAGTATTTAACACAGGATTGATTGGAAAGTATTTGTCCAACTGATGATAAACCTTCAACTCCCATGTTTGTGTTTTTCTGCAGGTCAAACTCCTTGATCTATAAAGAAACAAGAATAATTTATAAACCATGAAATCTATAAATGGTTCTCTACTGAGTGAGAAATAAAAATTTATGAACTTCTCAAACTGAAAGTAGTTTAATAGCTGAATCCCATGTTAACAACTGCACGAGATGAAAGATTGAGCAATTATGAAATCCTTAAAACTCATAGAACAGAACAAAAATATTGTTATATCAAAACAGTCACACTATGAGATAAAAAATTCCTAAAAAGTTTAGCATTTGTGAATTTTTCTCGTAGTTTTTGCAGGGGAGTGCACTTATAGTAAACAAAGAAAAATTGTAAGCTCATACTATAGCTTAAAATACAAAAAATTTGAAAATCAAGTTTTGTTTTTTCACTTTAATACAAAAATCACCATTGGGTGAAATAGCGATCGGGTCGTTGCTGCAAGTCATGTCAATTGGACAAAAACTCAGCTAATTCTGTGAAGTTTCATTGAAAATATTTCTAAAAACTTTTTAGTTCCTGATCAGCATATTCATTGTGTACAGCGGTTTTCTATTCGGATATTTGGGTGGCTCGGTCTGGTAACCATCTAATTATTTTTGCACGTTTAAAAATTTCTATAAATGATTCTTTACTGAGTAGGAAATAAAAACAAGCCGGTAGTCACCCAGGATCTCAGCTGATAGTTGGGGCCCGCACTTAGCTACTTATTGCCATCCATAGAAACTTGAGGATCTTTAACGGTGGCGCAATTAACTAAGTGAGCGGGTTGGTTAAAAAGTCCAAGTCATTTTGAGCCCTGCACGTTTTGTAGACATACTTACGTGACTGATATGCGGTGATAAAAAATTGGAAAAAATCATGTTCATTAAAATCCTTAAGGCTTCTCCAGTTTATGGAGTATCGAGACCAAAGACGACTTATTGGAAAGCGTATTTTACTGTGCAGAAGGTAGCGTTCTTGAAATTTCAAATTTCAAATTGGTTAACAATTGAACGGCGATAAGTTGGGAAAAAAATGAAAATTTCTTAACGATCAGCGCGTTATTCGTCGTTGTCATGGAAACGAAACCTCCATCCGGACTTTCTATGAAACGCACAATACTAGGGTGACATGATAACCCACGTGAGAAACTTCATCTCTATTGGTCCAGACAGATACACAGACAGAACGACTGATAATAAAATGTCCTCCTAGAGCGAAGATCCATTATGAAATTTACAAACTGGAAGTGGTTTTTCGTGGAATTTCTAGGTTTTGATTCACGATATTCTAGTAATATTCTAGACCAGGGTGGTCCAGGCCCGTGGCCAGATGGTAATCAAAAATCGCATTTGGTGTTGTTTCGTCATAGAATTAACCAGAAAAATCTTTTGGCATATTGTTATATGTTCAATGTCACTGAACTGAACAGTGTTCTTAGGCGACTAGCAAAGTTGAATGATGTGCTTGGCAGTCTAAATTGTTATTTGGATTTCTAGCTTTTTGGTCACGAATATATGCTAACAATTTTGGTATCATAGAAAACGAAAAATCGAATTAGCTTGGTTGGCTATGTCTGATAACTAATATTAATGTCATGGCCTTACAATATAATTCATGCCAGATGTTTTTTGCAGCCCACCTGAACAGTTGTGAGCAATGAGCATTTTCCAAATTTAGGATTTTGCTTTAAAAATCCTATAGCTGTTCAAAAGCACTTACATTTGCGGAAACACTTTCACCGTTATGAAGAGTTTGAAATCTTACACTGAACGTAGATATAGAAAGCCTTTTGCTGGTTTTAGTAAGTTTTTTGGTGGTTTTTGCATGTTTTAGCTTGATAAACGACAAATACTGATCAACATGGCTTATCAATTTTGTGGCCCCTGGAGCCGACAACCTTGGATCACCCTGTTCTAGACCTTACCATTGAATTTGAAAAAATAAATCAAACTACAAAAGTAGACATATCAGAATCGATATATATTGGGTGAGCCACTCAAACACTGAGAATTCTGACCCATGTTGTCAAAAAGATCGGAAGCGTGAGCTTTATGAAATCCTTAATACTCACAAAGCAGAAAACTAATATTAAAATATTACTATGATATTAACACGGCCTATTTCAAATTCTTATTACAAGGAGTTAATGGAATGCTGCTTCAATAGAGTAAAGTATTATGGCCCCCTGTTTCATGCATGAGTGACCATGGATTTGTATCTGGCTCATATTCTGTTAACCGGGAATTTTGAACTTGGAAAATGTATTTTCTCTCGTCATGTACGATGTTAATGTCTTCATTTCTCACAATTCTTTTGTATATTTGTAATATAATTTCGGCGCTAGTGGGAACATATCAAATAGAAAGGCCTCCTGCCGTTTGTACGGAATAGGCATAGCAGCCCAGGACAGGTGTCTGGCAGATAGCAGTTACATCATTGAGAAAACATGAGCTCAAGGCTCAAGGGATAATTTTATATGCTTAGAACCACATCATGTTCGTTTCATTGGAAAACACATACAAATTTTTAGGGAAGTGGTTGCCAAAAGGCATATCTGCTGTAAATTTACAGGATATATATGCATACTGGCTATTTTGCAATCGATGATAATTTTCTGCTGTTACATATATATTTTCTAACAACTTCATTGATTGTAGGAATCATGTTAATTTAAGATTGAGTAAAATTATATATCACTCAAGGGAAAAGCCAGTGGGGGAGATTACATGGGTAATAACCATCATTTTTTAATTTTTCACGATTCAAAATTTCTGCCTCCAACTTAGAACAAACAATGCCTCGTTTTACTTTCAGCAAATCACAGTATTGCGGTCAAAACTATTTTATTCTGTGCACTATCACCTCAACGCAATTATCACCACAAGTTTTTATTTGTCTTTACAGCATCTTATGCTTTCATAGCGCTGATAAAAATGCTTATTTCCGTTATTATTGAGATATTTACCTTACTCATCATCAATCATATCGTGATTATTGATAAACAATTGCACAAGGTTCAGAATCAAGATTATTAAAAATGCACGGTTCATTAATGAAGAATTGCCAACTGTGGCGGCATCAAAAAATTGGACTTTTTTTTCCTAAAAAAACATCAAATTTATTCTTCGACTGATAAAAACCTCAGTACAATTTGTCGAATACGCGAAAAATACAAATGTGTAATAGTGGTTTGTAATCAAGTAAGAGGGTATACATGTTTTATTTTCTGGCTTGAAATATACATAAAACGAATTTACCCATCGCCTAAAGGTGATTACATTACATTTGGCTGGTCAAAAGGAGAGAAGTGTTATAAGTTGCATTGAAATTAAAAATGGATTTTATAAAGTTAATTGTGACAAGTAATGGTTTTATATTTCATACACATTTAATCGATGCTACACGTGAGCTTGTCTTTGTGTATATAAACAATTATAATGTTTGACATCAGTGAGTCGCGAATGACTTTAAAAATTAATTTTCACGATTTAAACACTTTATTTCTAAACGTTGGCACATAGAAACAATTTTTAGGATATGAGTTAATATTTCGTGACTTATATCAAATTAATTTGGGAACCATTTGCATTATCAAATGCAATAATGTATATAAGAATTGTTTATATACATAAAACAAAATACAAAATGGATTATTATTTTGCGTCACATCAAAACATTGGGATATACATATCATATGCATATATCATTTGTTTATTATCTATAATCATGTCATATTTCATGACTGACAATTTACGGTAATTGTGTTCTCGCTATATTTTATATACATTCGTGTTTGTTCCATATTTCATATTCAAATTTTATGGTAGCGTCATGTAGGTCATCGAAAATGCAAGATTAGAGAGATTGATGTTACCTCCGTCTCTCTACAGCAGGGGTCATCAACCTCTTTGAAGCCGAGGGCTACTTTCTGGGTACAGATTAAGCCAAGGGCTACCAGTTCAATGTACACTACTAAAAAATTCAGTTTGCTCGATTAAGTTTCAATTATAGATAATTACTGGTATTTAGTCAAGTAGAGACACTGATAAACTTTAGGATTCTCCAGGAAATCAAACGATTATCACAATGTTGCAATAAATTTCTATCAATAACACTTGCATTTTAAAACTGAGTGTTTTCAAATTGATTTTAAAGTGATCACTACTATATTATCCTAGGAAACCACAACGTTCTTGGATCATTTGCAAACACTATGCACAAGCCTAAGATAAAATGGACTTAACAGTTGTGCTCTCAAAATTTAAAGAGTGTTGTTCTGCGGCGCGTAACTTGACACTGTAACTCTAAGCGAGACTTGCAGATCATCAGAAAGGCGTGTTCCGTGTTTTTCCGGGTGAGTATATGTCAAAAAATGTTGATTCACAAAGCTAGGTTGAACCAAACAATAGTTTCGAAAAATGGGAATGCCGTATGAAATGAATCGCAAGCTTTTTCTGCACATACTGCGCTGACATGTGGATAGTTGAGCTTGGTAGATTGCGTGATTTCACTCCGCTTTGCCGTCGCTAAAATCGTCCAGCAAATAAACAATTCAGACACACTCAAACTTTTTCACGGAGTTAAAAGTTAAAAATAAATCCTCCTTTCATTCATCGGGAAAATGGTTGATTCCCTATCGTTTTTCTGCAATTTTTCCTTGGAATCGATAATTGTATTATTGCTACTCCACAAACCGATGGACAAGTCCATGCTTCCGAAAACAAACAATATAACTAATCCCATAACCGACTTGGAATGGTAACCGGACGAGAGGCCGTGGTGCGCCATATGGATAAGCCGTCTTATCGGCTTTCCTGTCCCCCGGGATAAATATGTAAATCCTCCTAAACGAACAGATGGCAGCTCTTGCCATGGTTTATGACGCGGTTACGGCAGCACAATTTTCTGCCATTGTTATGTGGCAGCTAAAAAGTCAGTCGCCGTGGGTTTGGCTTAGCCATAGCGGACATTGTTTGGGAATACCTCCATGGTTTTGCGGCAGCTTTAGACGTCACAGAATATTTGAAACTGTACTTGAAAAAACATGGGTTCGCGGAAGGTGATATCTGTGTGATATCATAATTGGAAGACTATCAAATGACCCCTCACATTACTGAGGTCAAATCAGGTTGATTGTTACAATAGTTAATATAGTGCCATTCCCAGTTCCCATAGAAGTGTGATTTATACAAGAATAGCAGGACAAAAATTAATTGATGTAGCTTACTCATAAGTGCCGTTATTGAGTTTATTTCGGAACAGCCTACAGGCGACTCATGTGGTCTTCTCGGGCGACTTGATGCTCGCAGGCAACGGGTTGGTGACCCCTGCTCTACACCAATTTTTTTTTGCGCAATTTTTTTTCCCATAGCATTTATAATCCATAGATAAAAAAAAAGTTGTGATATGATTGTTAACTCGGAGCAACCTAGTCAAAATTGAAATTAAAAAAACTGACAAGGTCTGGAGACAACTAGCCAGGTTCCAGAGGTCAAAAGTTGCTTTGATTGGTAATTTATGAGTTCTTTACAAAAGACTAAAACTTAAAGTTTGTCGCAAGGTTTGTTATGAAAAGGCAAGCTTAATTCATGTCCCAAAGGCCTAATTGACCTGTCTCATTAGAATTTACTAAAATACAATGAGACATACGAACATTCATGATATCAGAATTAATCCTTCCATTGTAAATGTCAAAAGAATTATAGCATTAATAGTGCTTCAATCAGTGTCACATACATATACAGCTTAGAATAGAATATGAATAGCATCCCAGTGAGAAGAACGTTTAAGTACCCAGAAGCGGTCTAGTAAATCCAGAGGCGCTAGTCAATGTAAAAATAGAGATTACAAGCACCATTAAGCGTGGTAACCATGACGACTGCTCACACGGGGCACTGGCAGCTGATTAGATTATTTACGAGTTTGAGTTTTCAAGGATGCATAAGGTAGGATTTGCAAAGTGCAGGCGTGGATAAAATGTTAACTAATTAATTTACCCATTTGATAAGAAGAGATTATGAAACATGAAATCGTACTGTCAGTGTGCTTGAGTAAAAGATGAGTACCATAACTCTGTGTGAAATTATTGAGATTAATGATTCTAATCAGTGAATTGAATATTCAACGAAATGTGGGTAACAATAAATACTGTAATATGAAACAGTTATTATGGGGTTTCGCAACAAGCAGTCGATGAAATGTTTAGCAACAATTGAGAATAGTGTAGAGGTGTAACCATTTAAAATAAAGGTAGTGGAAATGCACAAAATATAACATTTATTAACAACTCAGCATAAAAGGACTAACTAACTGATTTGAGATCAAGGTTTTAGGATTATTGTACATCTATGTCCTGGAAATTATTGTTTTGAATGCCATACTGCAATCTATACCTCTACATATCGCATGAAATATGTCCATGCAATGGTACCAATTAGCGGAGAAATACACTATAAAACTAAATATAGAATGAGATTCAAAAATTCACAAATCACATGACTATTCCAGGTACTAAAGACTCAGTAGTTATGAATATGGTCAATTGTTTAGCTGAAAATGGCGAGAAAATGGAATACCAACACGACATTAACTGGGATATAAGGCAGCAGCAGATTTTTATATTTTGCTTTCAACGCTTCGTAGGGGTGGTTGAAATAAATGTAATATTCTGTGGCTCAAGCTTATTGAAATGAACAGTTCTATATCTGATTGGGTGAAAATTAAATGCGGACATGGAACAAATAAAACTTTCAATGTTGCAAATAAATAGTATTTTAGATTTGTTATCATTCACTATTTATTGTTTAAAATCTGTTACTTTCTGTTCCAAATTTTAATCTATCTTTTCATCATTTTTCTATTGAACACTCAAACTAGAAAGCAACTTTTGGAGATGATAGGATAACATGGGAAATACAAATTTACACGCATGGGCGTAATGTCATAGTAGTAAGAGCTTTAGATTTGAATAGTCGCACTTGCAGGTATGAAATTCAAAAGTCAAAAAATGTTTTGACCTGCCTTTGCTCACTATGAGATAACAAAATTCCTGAAAAGTTTGGGATTTGCGAAATTTCTCGCAGTTTTTGCAAGGAAGTGCGCTTATAGTAAACAAAGAAAAATTTTAAGCTCATACTATAGCTTGAAACACAAAATATTTAAAATTCAAGTTTTGTTTTTTCACTTTAATACAAAAATCACCATTGGGTGAAATAGCGATCGGTTCGTTGCTGCAAGCCATGTCAATCGGACAAAAACTCTGTGAATTCTGTGCTAATTCTGTGAAGTTTCATTGAAAATATTTCTAAAAACTATTTAGTTCCAGATCAAGCATATTCATTGTGTACAGCGGTTTTCTATTCGAAAATTTAGGGGACTCCGTCTGGTAACCATCTAATTATTTTTAAACATATAAAAATTTCTATAAATGGTTCTTTACTGAGTGAGAAATAAAAACAAGCCGGTAGGCACCCAGGATCTCCGCTGATAGTTGGGGCCCGCACTTAGCTACTTATTGCCATCCATAGAAACTTGAGGATCTTTAACTGTGGGGGCAATTAACTAAGTGAGCGGGTTGGTTAAAAAGTCCAATTCATTTTGAGCGCTGCGCGTTTTGTGAACATACTTACAGGACTGATATGCGGTTACTAGAAAATGGGAAAGAATCATGTTCATTAAAATCCCTAAGGCTTCTCCAGTTTATGGAGTATCGAGACCAAAACGACTTATTGGAAAGTGTATTTGTGCAGAAGGTAGCGTTCTTGAAATTTCAAATTTTAACTTAATTAACAAGTGAACGACGATAAGTTGGAAAAAAATGGAAATTTCTCAATGCGCGTTATTCATCGTTGTCATGGAAACGAAACCTCCATCCGGACTTTCTATGAAACGCACAATACTAGGGTGACATGATAACCCATGTGAGAAATTTCATCCCGATTGGTCCAGACAGATACACAGACAGAACGACTGATAATAAAAGGGTCTCCTAGAGCATAGGTTCTCAAAGTGCTCCGTACGGAGCCCCAGGGCTCCGCGAGAGAAACCCAGGGGCTCCGGGAGCTATTCGATTACTTTTCAAAATACTGACTTGGCTAATTTTGTAACAGTTCAAAGAAGCAATAACAGCTTTGATAATATCTGAAACAATATATAGCCTCGAAATATGGCAAAGAGGCGAAATTAAAAAATGAAATTATTTATAAGCTGGAGCGCAGCCAGGCTTCTGAGGAGGGGGTGGGAATGGAATCGGAAACTTCCGCGCGACATTCTTCGCAATTTGAAAAAAAAACGGATTGCGAGATTTCTGTTGCGTAAAATATTCAAGTATTTTTGCGATCTTGGGATTTGTCAAACTTCATTTGTTCTTTTGCACTCGAGGTTATTTTTAAGCAAGATAATAATTGATATTTTAATCGTCGTTTAAAAAATCACAAGGTCTCGGCAAAATACGAACGATTGAAATTAATTTATTGCATGCGGCTCCGTCGGTGGTTTCAGAATGAAAAAAAGGTACATCGCGCGCACAATTGACTGTGTTACGTTTTCGCAGTTACTACGATGAATCACCAGAGAAAACCTAACATAACACCAAATTTTGTGATTTCCAATGCCTATATAAAAGCGTTTTTGATCTGACGTGAGACTACTGAAACAAAATTTATAGTGTGATCTTTCATTTTAAGTTTTATTATTTCAGAATGTCGTTTTTCAATCAAGAAATTTGAGTTTCGAATTTACCTCTTTATTAAATTATTTTTAGCGTTTTGTCGCCGATGACTATAATATCATCACGCTAATAACCGAATTGCGTAAGTCATTTTTAGCAGTTTTGAGAAGAACGTAAAAAACCTCCTAATGATATTGTTATGCCATTGAGAGTCAATAATTTGCCATGGTTCAATTTTTTGATCGTAGCCGGATTTAAGTTAATTTGTATGAGGCAGTTAAGTGACGTCATAATGGCGCACTGTGACTTAGGCAGGAATGTGTTTATGACTTGGGCACATACGCAATTTTGCAACTTTACTATATGCACCAGTCCTGGAAACTAAACATTCCAAAAACGAATGTAATTCTCAGTATCTACAATGTCTAATCCCCAAAATAGCTAATCAGTTTTAATTACAATATTTTTTATGTTTAAAAATATATATTTCATCAATATAACACGTTCCGCACACCCACCGAAAAAAGACTAAGATTAAATATAAAGAATAAAACAGCAATACACCCAATATATAAGCCAACCAAGGTGAATTGGACTCGGACAGTGAATATCACAAGTGCACGCCTTCCTATACTGTAGTATAAATTCAAATTAATACGCGCTAAGCTAGAATCCGAGATGCAAAAACTCGTAAATACTTCGCCGAGGTTATTTTGCCTTCGTGACGTCACAATAGTCCTGCGGTAACAATGATAATTCATTATGACGAAACAATTGCACAAATGTGCATGTCATACTAAATCTTCATTTTTATGGGTTTCGGAATTCTTAATATAAAATCTGAGTTAACAGACAGGTGCGCAGCATCACATAAATACCTATGTTATAAAAAAAAACTCAAAATCGCCAAAAATGACTTACGTAATTCGGTTATTAGCGTGACGATATGGTAACATGTTTTTTACATTGAACTCATAATTCCCCTCGAGAACAAAAAAGCAATTATCGTCGTCATTGTGAAACAATACATGTACGTGCCGACGGAAATTTTTGATTTAGGGAGAATAAACACCGACGTAAAGATGTTAAAAACATGCCATGCTGAGGAGAACCATCGGCGAATGTAACAAAATACAGCGGCTTTGTAAGTCTTCTGAAAATGTCAAAAGGGAAAAGATTCGGTCCATAATTTATCAATATGTTTATCAAGTGTCAAATTTACAGTTTTAGTATACATAATTTATCTTTGAAATTTAGATTTATTTATGACTTGTATTAACCCTATTAAAAAAGGTTTAGCATTCAAATTAAGTAAAGTACTTTTAATTTTACTCAGGAATATTAATAGAAAAGTAACAATTTTAACATTTCATTTGGGGCTCCGTGAATAATAGTTAATCTTTTCAAGGGCTCCGCAACACCAAAAGTTTGAGAACCCCTGTCCTAGAGCGAAGATCCATTATGAACATTTACAAACTGGAAGTGGTTTTTCGTGGAATTTCTAGGTTTTGATTCACGATATTCTAGTAATATTCTAGACCAGGGTGGTCCAAACCCAGGCCCGCGGGCCAGATGGTAATCAAAAATCGCATTTGGTGTTGTTTCGTCATAGAATTAACCAGAAAAATCTTTTGGCATATTGTTATATCACCAATGTCACTGAATTGAACAGTGTTCTTAGGCGACTAGCAAAGTTGAATGATGTGCTTGGCAGTCTAAATTGTTATCTGGATTTCTATCTTTTTGGTCATGAATATATGCTAACAATTTTGGTATTATAGAAAACTAAAAATCGAATTGGCTGGGTTGGCTATGTCTGATAACTAATATTAATGTCATGGCCTTACAATATAATAATATGATTTATGCCGGGTGTTTTTTTGCAGCCCGCCTGAACAGTATTACAGAAAATGCTGCCTATATGTCAGAACATTTAGTAATTACCCTCCTGTACCTCACATTTGGTAATTAATCAATCTGAAGTTATTTTGCAAACTGTCGAATTCAAACATATTTTTAACTGAATGTGGGAGGGGGGTACCACAATGCTTGCTTGATATGTCAGCAAGTTTTGTCGGTGACAAAAGAATATAATTTAAGTTAGCATTTTAGAATCTTGTGAGCAATGAGCATTTTCCAAAGTTAAGATTTTGCTTTAAAATCCTATAGCTGTTCAAAAGCACTTACATTTGCGGAAACACTTTTACTGTTATGAAAAGTTTGAAATCTCACACTAAACGTAGATATAGAAAGCCTTTTGCTGGTTCTAGTAAGTTTTTTGGTGGTTTTTGCATGTTCTAGCTTGATAAATGACAAATACTGATCAACGTGGCTTATCAATTTTGTGGCCCCTGGAGTCGACAACCTTGGACCACCCTGTTCTAGACCTTACCATTGAATTTGAAGATATAAATCAAACTACAAAAGTAGACATTTCAGAATCGATATATATTGAGTGAGCCTCTCAAACATTGAGGATTCTGACCCATGTTGTCAAATAGATCGAAAGCTTGAGCTTTATAAAATCCTTAATACTCACAAAGCAGAAAACTAACATTAAAATATTACTATGATATTAACACAGCCTATTTCAAATTATTATTACAAAGAGCTAATGGAATGCTGCTTCAATAGAGTAAAGTATCATGCCTCCTGTTTGAGTGAGTGACCATAGATTTGTATCTGGCTCTTATTCTGTTAACCGAAAATATTGAACTTGGAAAATGTATTTTCTCTCGTCATGTTCGACGTTGATATCTTCATTTCTCACCATTCTTTTGTAAATTTGTAATATAATTTTGGCGCTAGTGGGAATATATCAAATAGAAAGGCCTGCTGCCGTTTGTATGAAATAGGCAAAGCAGCCCAGGACAGGTCTGGCAGATAGCAGTTACATCATTAAGAAAACCTGGTAAAAAATATCTAAGACTTCTACATTGTAAGACGAAGCCAATCTTCAGCGCTTAAATTAGGGTTTAGAAATAGGATTTACATATTTATCCTGGGGGAGAGGAAAGCCAATAAGATTGCTTAATCATCATTTGGCGAACCACGGCCTCTCATTCGGTTACCATTTAGTTAGCCAGTTTTAAAATGCATAGACTTGATGGTGGAGAAAGCCATAGCCGACCAGGGGGTACATGAACCACCTTATGGTGGCGAGGAGTCCAGTCATCATCTCATACATAATCAATCCTGCATGCGATTTGAAACTGCGAACCCATGCATGGTAATCAGAGGTGCGGTGGCAAGCACATTTCTAACTCTTAGCAGAATTTGCCACACTGCCGAACCATGCACCACACCGCTGAGAGTTTCTCCATAATACCGCCCAACAAGTCGGGACCGAATAAGTAAAAGAAATTTCTGTTCTTTAGTTGAACACCAATGCTCGCCATAGTTTTATATGCTTAGAACCAGATCATGTTCGTTTCATTTCACTACACATACAAATTTGTAGGTAAGTGGTTGCCAAAGGGGCAAATCTGCTGTAAATTTACAGGATATATATGCATACTTGCTAATTTGCAATTGATGATAACTTTCTGCTGTTACATATATATTTTCAAACAACTTCATTGATTGTAGGAATCATGTTAATTTAAGATAAAGTAAAATTATATATCACTCAAGGGAAAAGGCAGTGAGGGAGATTACATGGGTAATAACCCTCATTTTTAAATTTTTTATAAATCAAAATTTCTGCCTCCTACTTAGAACAAACAATGGCCTCGTTTTACTTTTATCGAAACACAGTATTGCGGTCAAAACTATTTTATTCTGTGCACTATCACCTCAACGCAATTATCACCACAAGTTTTTATTTGTCTTTACAGCATCCTATGCTTTTATAATGCTGATAAAAATGCTTATCTCCGTTATTATTGAGATATTTACCTTACTCATCATCAATCATATCGTAATTATTGATAAACAATTGCACAAGGTTCAGAATCAAGATTACTAAAAAAGCATGGTTCATTAATGAAGAGTTGCCAACTGTGGCAGCATCAATAAAATGAGCTTTTTCCCTAAAAAAACATCAAATTTATTCTTCGACTGATGAAAACCTCAGTACAATACAAATGTGTAATTGTGGTTTGTAATCAAGAAAGAGGGCATACATGTTTTATTTTCTGGCTTGAAACATACATGAAACAAATTTACCCATCGCCTTAAGATGATTACATTACATTTGGCTGCTCAAAAGGAGAGAAGTGTTATATCTTTATCTAAGGAATACAAATATCAGTGCATTGAAATTAAAAATGGATTTTATTGAAGTTAATTGTGACAAGTAATAGTTTTATACACATTTAATCGATGCTACATGTGAGCTTGTCTTTGTGTATATAAACGATTATAATGTCTAATATCAGCGAGTCGCAAATGACTTTCAAAATTAATTTTCACGATTTCTATCGTTTTTTTCTAAATGTTGGCACATGGAAACAATTTTTAGGATATGGGTTAATATTTGCGACTTATAATAAAATTAATTTGGGAACCACTTTTATAATCAATTGCGGGCATAGGAGAAATTGTTTATATACATAAAATAAAAGACGAAATGGATTAATATTTTGCGTCACATCAAAAAACTGGGATATACATGCATATATCATTTGTTTATTGCCTATAAGGCTAAAAAGAAACGTAAGGCTAAAAAGAAACGGGACTGACGTCACAGATTGCCGATACGATTAACCATCGGTAATCAACACTTTTGCAGTGTGACGTAATATGTGTTCTTTGTTTAACAGCTGTTTTGACACAATATCGCAATTATTTTTGCTTTTCAGGATCCATAAGTGAATGTGATAAATTTCTTGTTGAAAAAAAATGCTGTGCAAGGTCTGATGGAGTTTTTTGGCGATAGGGGGTTCAATTAAAGAATGACGACTGAGCAAAGAATTAACATTAAATTTTGTGTCAAACTTGGAAAAACGGTGATTGAGACTTTGCAGATGTTGAGTGTTGTTTATGAAGATTCTTCCATGTCCAGAACAAAAGTTTTTGAATGGCACAAGCGATTTGTGGAAGGCAGGGAGGATGGGGAGGATGATCCGAGGTCAGGGAGGCCTTTCACTTCCACTACTGATACCAACATCGAAAAGGTTTGGCAGTTGGTTCGCAGTGACCGTAGCTTAACAATTCGCGTCATTGCCAACGAAATTGGGATGGACAAAGAAACGGTCCGCACCATTTTGGTTGACACTTTGGGAATGTGAAAGGTGTGTGCCAAAATGATGCCAAAGGCTTTTGAGTTGACTGAGGAGCAGAAAGCTCAACGATTGAATGCATGCCGAGTTGACATGCATTTCTCCAAGTTTGACACAAAATTTAATGTTAATTCTTTGCTCAATCGTCATTCTGCAATTGAACCCCCCTATCGCCAAAAAACTCAATCAGACCTCGCACAGCATTTTTTTTCAACAAAAAATTTATCACATTCCCTTATGGATCCTGAAAAGCAAAAATAATTGCGATATTGTGTCAAAACAGCTGTTAAACAAAGAACACATATTACGCCACACTGCAAAAGTGTTGATTATCGATGGTTAATCGTGTTGCGCAATCTGTGACGTCAGTCCCGTTTCATTTTAGCCGCACCTCGTATTTCGTGACTGACAATTTACGGTAATTTTGTTCTCGCTATATCTCATGTTCATTCGTGTTTGTGCCATATTTCCTATTAGAATTATATGGTAGCGTTATGTAGTGTAGGGCAGGGGTTCTCAAACTTTTGGTGTTGCGGAGCCCCTGAAAAGGTTGACCATTATTCGCGGAGCCCCAAAAGAAATGTTAAAATTGTAGCTTTCCGATGAATATTCCTGAGTAAGTTAAAAGTACTTAACTTAATTTAAAGGCTAAATCTTTTTTTAATGGGGTTAATGCAAGTCATAAATAAATCAAAATTTCAAAGATAAATTATATATACTCTTACTAAAGCTGTAAATTTGACACTTGACAAACATATTAATAAACTAGGGGTCGAATCTTTTCCCTTTTGACATTTTCGGAAGACTTAAAACTAAAAGGCTGCTAATAACGTGCGCGATTGCATTTTGTTACAATCACCGATAGTTTTCGTCAGCATGGCATGTTAAACATCTTTACGCCAGTGTTTATTCTCCCTAAATCAAAAATTTTCTTCGGCTTATACACGTATTGTTCCACAATGACGACGATGATTGCTTTTTTGTTCTTGTGGGGAATTATGAGTTCAATGTGAAAAACATGTTACCATATATAGTCATCGGCGACGAAATGCTAAAAATAATAATTAATAATAAAGAGGTAAATCCGCAACTCAAATTTCTTGATTGAAAAACGGCATTCCAAAATATTAAATTTCAAAATAAAAGATCACACTATAAGTTTGGTTTTAGCAGACTCACGTCAGATTAAAAACGCTTTTATAGGCATTGTAAATCACAAAATTTGGTGTAATGTTAGGTTTTCTTTGGTTATTCGTAGTACAGTAACTAAGAAATCGAAACACAGTCAATTGTGTGCGCGATTTACCTTTTTTTTATTCTGAAACTACCGACGGAGCCGCATGCATTAAAATAAATTTCAATCGTATTTTGCCCAGATCTTGTGATTTTTTTAACGGCGATATCTTGCTTAATAATAATCTCGAGTGCAAAAGAACAAATCAAGTTTGACAAATTCCAAGATCGCAAAAATACGACTCCAATTTATTCATAGGTGGCAGTTTATCACGTATTTTATGTTATTTTAGAATAGTATTCCTTCATTTTAGTAATCCTAATAGTAATCTCGAATGAAACTTGAGTAACTATGAGTACAATTGAATTATTACGACGAGACACTTTAAATGCTCGCATCGGCCATACATTGAATATTTTACGCAACAGAAATCTCGTTATCCGTTTTTTATAATCGCAAAGAAGGTTGCGCGGAAATTTCCGATTCAAATCCCCACCTCTTGAGAATCCTGGCTGCGCTCCAGCTTATAAATAATGTCATTTTTCGATTCCGCCTCTTTGCCATATTTCGAGGCTATAATGTTGTCAAATTTTATCAAAGCTGTTATTGTTTCTTTGAACAGTTACAAAACTAGTCATTATTTTAAAAAGTAATCGGATAGCTCACGGAGCCCCTAGGTTTTTCTCGCGGAGCCCTGGGGCTCCGTACGGAGCACTTTGAGAACCTATGATGTAGGGCATCGAAAATGCAAGATTAGAGAGATTGATGTTACCTCCGTCTCTCTACAGCATTTTTTTTTTGCGCAAACGACATTTTTCATTTTTTGTGGAAAAATTCATTTCACAAAACAATGCATGGAACAGTTAGCTGAATTATCAAACATTCAGCGAGTAAAAGACTGGATATTTTATGCAAGAGACCAAAACAAAATACCTTGGCAAATTAGGAGGCCTATACCTCTCTACTTTCCCTTAGCATATATAATCCATAAATAAAAAATTGTGATATCATTGTTAACTGGGAGCTATGGGGTCAAAATTAAAATTTCAAAAAGAGACAACTAGCCAGGTTCCAGAGGTCAAAGGTTGCTTTGAATGGTAATTATAAATTCTGTACAAAAGACTAAAACTTAGAGTTTGTCACAAGGTTTGTTATGAAAAGGCAAGCTTAATCTATCTCTCATAGACCTCATCTGATTCATTGGGATTTACTAAATTACAAGTTTACGGCAGCAGAATTACTGTATATTATGACAAAAGAATTATAGCGTGAATAATGCTTTGGTGACTAAAATAAATGTAATAGGCTGTGACTCAAGTTTGAACAAGTGGATATTTCATATTTGATCAAGTCAAAATTAAATTTGGTTATGGAACACTTATCATTAATTGTTTAAGAAATATTATTTTCGGTTGAAAGTTCGATATACTCCTTTTCTTTTTTACTATCGAACACTCAAACTAAACAGCAATTTTTAGAGATGATATGATAACATGAGGAATATAAATTCACATGCATGGGCATGATGACCAATGAGTAAGACCAATGAACTTGACTGTGTTTGCATTACAGATTGGACAAGATCGAACCACTGAACACAAGCTGTAATAAAAATGGGAGGCCAATGCCGTGATTCCAGTTTTTCATAAAATAGAAACTCCTTCAGTGAACACTTGTACAGGGCTTGGTTTAGAGTGAAAAACATGAAAAAGAGTCATATAGATTATTTTTTTCAAAAACTATATTCGGTAAGTACTCAAAAAAAAAAACTGCTTCTTATACTGCTCATTTATTCTAAAATTTTAATAAATATCAATTGAACTTCGAAGTTTATCAGAAAAAAAAAATCTTCCTTAAGGTGCAATATAGGACCATTTTAGGTATTTCACACAATCACAGGACAAGACTCAATAGAACTAAATTGCTCATGGGAATTGGTTATTATATATTTTAAACAAATATTCAAATAAAAAATTAGGCCTGAAAGCCATTATTCAAAAAGGTAAAGTTAAAATTATAGAGGTTTTACATAAATTTGACCATGTAAGCCAATTCTGGGTTATGAAGGTATAAAACTATAACATATTAAAAATCAAACTCAAACTCTTTCAAAAACGTTAATTATGTGATTATTATTGTTTTATACCTCTGTGCTGCCCAAGGATGATTTTAAAGCTTGTAGTTGATCTGATGACAGGTTGCAGCTGCCAAGGTTCAACTCTTCAACACAGGATTGATTGTAAAGTATTTGTCCAACTGATGATAAACCTTCAACTCCCATGTTTGGGTTTTCATACAGTTTAAACTCCTTGATCTATAATGAAACAAGAACAATTTAGGGTCGTAATTGGACTGTTATAAATCTTGTTGAATTAATCAACAAGCTGATCATGGACAGTGGTTTTCACCCTTTTTCATGGAGCAGAATTCTAATGAAACATTCCAGTTGATAGAGGCATCGTGTGCAATGGTTCATTGCCATTTATAGGCTAAATTGTATAAAACATGAATACATATTAAGCAAATCTAATACTGACAAATCAAAATGAACTACTCATGTAGTATGTTAACCAAATGGCGGACACGGGAACATAGAACTGGTAGCAGGTAAGGGCTGGGCCATAATTTCAGGTACAAATACTACGAGAGTCACTTGGCTAGTCCCCGAACTCTCAATAGAACTGAAAGAAGTAAAATTGAAATAAATTTATGGCCTAACCCTAACCCTGGTACACATGCTATGTTCCGGTGCACATACTACAGGTGTGCTAAGAATTCTGCTCTATGGTGTTTTACACATACTTTATAGTCATTCTACTATATAGTAGTACCGGTGACTCCAAATATGAGCTTCTTGCCTAAAGCTTTATTTATAGTAAAAACATAAAAACAAATTTTAAAAGATTTGGTATCAGAAATTCTACCTTCACATTTGATCCTTTCAATTCAGATGCCAGAGTTTGAAGTGAGGCTGACTTGAGATCACATCTATTGAAATTCATTGAGAGTGATGTGCAGTAGAAAGCTACTGACCCAATGACATGAACGTCACTGACGGAAAGAGGATGTTCAGACATGTCAATTTTGTTAAGAGAGGATTTGACAATGTCGCTCATTCCACTCTTGGCTTCGTTCAATGCAGTGAAAAGTTCCAAAAGATCTGATTCGTTTAATCTTTTTTTAAGTTGTAATTGCAGACTTTTCTTGAGAATATCTCGTTTTTCTTCAAGATCCTGAATTTCTGTGAAAATATAAGAATATATGTATACTGATGATACTTGCATCTGAAAGACAGACAGCGTGCTGCGAGCATTGGAGAAATGATTATGATTATTGTAACTAGGGAGAGATTTTAAGAATTCATTAGTTGGGCAGACGACAAGGGCAATAATATCAACAAGACGATTTAATTTAGATGAAAGATCAATCAATGCTGTTGGACTGAGAATGCTACGCGCTGTGTGTTTCGGTATTTACTATTAGATTTGTATCTCGTGATATCAACATGATCAAGGCCCATCCACCGGAATTAAAGAAGATTATGGATAAAAGATTGGATTTAAAGTTGGTGTTTGGCAGTCGTCGGGTGCGGTCGCATTTTTGAACGGCGCAGAAAGATTAGATTGACAATAATGAACCAGCACTTAAGGAATATCAACAAGTAAAGGCCGAAATATGAAATTACATGGCAGCATAAAGGCAACATACGGACATCATAACAGAATCGAAAGATGAATACAACAGGGATTGATTCAGATATTTTATTTTGTGACAAAGAGTATGATATACTGCTATTTCTAGAAATTCTGCTTGAATACTGAGTATTCAACTATATATGTGTAAATAGTTTGCAGTGTAACTTACAGTGTAAGTTAAACATTTTTAAACATTCATTTAGTGGCATATTTTTGACTTGTTCTCTCTGTGTGTATACCGGTACTGTTTTAACAATGTTGGCCACGTCAATGTATCAATTAGGCTACAGACCTGCTCACGTGTGATTAGTGTTTTTCCTAATAATTGCTTTTACGAGTGTCCGCACACCGAATTTGCCGCCATGGTTTTGCGTTTGTTTGTATATTAAACCACTTATCACCTTTCCGCAATGCCCAATCTAGCAATCAGTGTAGTTTTTCATGGCTTGGTTTTTCTTAAAGCTTTCATGGCTTCATGAGTATGACTATCGTCGCAAATTTATTACATTCCACTCCCCACATTATCTTTGCATGAGGTTGTAGGTATTGGTCATTATCAACGTAATTGTTGAAAGAGAGTACAACAGCCCGAAAGTTTATTACTATCGTGTATTTTGTTTTTTAAGTTTGGCCCAAGCCTCATTTAATTGGGTTTGTGTTTTTGTGTGCGTGCTGGTGGGCAGGCACATGAGATACTTCATGTTTTAAACTTTTTTGTAGGTTTTGCTTGCCCTCCAGAATTCTCCATTCTAAATTTAGGTTTGTTATGGAGTTTTCGAAATAAACTATCTATCTATCTATCTATCTATCTAATGATAAGTTACCATTCAGTAAAGATTGACTTGCAAATAACATTAGCGCTTATCTCTTTTAAATTAGTTATTGGAAAATTAAATCTAGTCAGCCATAGCCAATCAATGTATTGGGCACCTCATTGTACTAATGTGTCTGTTACATTGTTTGGAGTAGTGTTTGTTATTGCACTTCAGATTTCCCCAAGCTTAAAACTTTAGTACAAATCCAGTGTAAAATGTGTAATAATAATGATTGATGCGTATTAATGATGCTCGGCTACTTTTTGCTTTGCAATAAAGCACCCTAGTACAGACATGGGCAAAGTATGACCCGTTGGCCAAATCCGCCCCGTTGAGTAATTCAATCTGGCCCGCATGATGGTGCCACAACCTAACTAGAACTAAATTTTGATGTCTTAGTTAAAATTAGCTCAAACAATTTGTTGAGATTGCGATTAAAATTAGTCTTGGCACGAGGCTTATTGTTTTCCACTTTTGCTTTTGTTACACTGTGAATATTTTTCATAAAATGTAACTTTTACATCACACTTACATGGCCCGCAAGTCTAAGTAGGCACAATTTTTGGCCCCTGGTCGAAAAATCTTGCCTATCCTTTCCCTAGTAGTATCTCAACCTTTGCCCCTATTACCAAGAATTACAGCATTGATAAATTAATTTTTTATATGAACTTATTCATGGATTTGGCTCCGAACAATGCCCTGTAACAGTGTGCACTGATAAGCTAGGCATAGAGTTACTGTTTCTTAAAATTACAGGAATATTCCTAGGTCAGCATTGTATACCAAATTTATTACACCCTAGAGCCTAGGTGAAGAGACAAGTATGCGATGTAAACCCGAGATGAGTAACCTACAATGCCAATACAGTCATTAGGTTGAAGTTTTTAACTGCTAGGCCATTGCACTGATTAATTGATAATGCGAGAAACGCTTAACAAATTTTAGATTCAAATCGAGAAAAAAAAATGGCTCTAGCTTGAATTTGAATCAACAATAAACAACACATTACCTTCAAGTAAAGTTCCGGCTGCTTCATAAACTGTCGGATTCAATAAAAATCCACAGATCATTTTTCTGACGAAAACAAAGTGACCGGTATGAAGATGTTTATCCACGAACTCCTTAAAAGATTTTAAATCCAGTCCAAGAATATAGAAAGATGTGAGCATTTCTTGAAAACTTTGATGTTGAAAGTAAAGAAGATGGATTCCTTGAAAGAGTTTACGATATATTCCTCCAGGAGCCAGAATTGCTAGATCGGTTGCTTCTTCGGGTTTTAGATGAACTTGACGAAAATCATCTTCTGTAAATAGAACTCGACGTTCTACTGTCCCAACGTATGATAGTTCTTTTAATTTGTCCAAAACTTCCATAGTAATCTCTTGGTGAGTGTGGGGTGATCGTAAGATACTTTGCATAACCACAATCATAATACCACTCATGGTGTTTGGTTTGAAGTCAGATTTGAATTTTAATGCTATCAGCGTGTAAACCAGCATCACAGGGGTAGTGCACAGTAACAAGAGTGGTGGAGCTTCGATTTTGAGAAATTCTATTATTTTCTCGGCTTCTTCATTTCCTTCATATCCAGAAATGATTTCTTTGATGGACTCCATTGTTAATCCAGCAAGTGCAATAACCTTGTCTGGTCGAACTTCTCCCCAATAATTTCTGATGGAATGTTCACGACTGGACGATATAATGCGACAGCCAGGAAATAATTTTTCAGAGAGAAAATTCCACATAATTACTTCAGGATATGCAGGCTCATCTAGACTGATGAGTTCATAAACTCCATCAACTGTATATTGAAGAGTATCCAAGGAGTCGAGCATAAACAAAACTTCCTCTGGGTGAGTTTTTGCAATGTATATTGCTTGATCTCGTTCTTCTTTCGTGAGATTGTTGAAAATTAGTTCTTCTGCTGTTACTTTACTGTCGTTCATAAATTGTTTACATTCTACATATGGAACCATCTTGATATTTCCTTGGAAATATTTTCCTTGCATGACATCTCTTGAGGTTGCTTTCATGAGTGTGGTCTTTCCTGATCCAGGGGGACCCACGAAACAGACATGGCCATGTTTAAAGTTGTTAAACAATTCATCAAGTTGTGTCTCTTTCCTGATCCCTATTTCTCTTTCTCGTTGTAAATACTTTTGTTGATTAGGTGACTCTGGTACATAATCGTGTTCAGGAATTCTTCCACCTCTATAAAAATCAATTTCTTCCAATTGAGGAGTTACGTCCACATTTAGTTTTCTCTTGAAAACTCCATGAGGTTCAGCAAAGTCATAGAAGTCAGTGCACTTTTCAGTGTTATCATTGACTTTTGCTATTACTTTTTGATAAGACATCATATTTGCTTTACAATGTCATACACTTTAAACATCCAGCGTATTGACCATCTGGTAAAGCTTCATAAAGAAAGATCTATCCGATGTAATATTCAATAATACTTTTCGACAATAACTTCAAAGTTCTAGGATATAAACTTTAACTAAAGCTGCTACAAATCTAACAAGAAAACATTTGTCATCCAAGTGCGATGAAGCCTAACATAGATGCCATTAAATCTGCTATATAATGTACACTTTTGTAAACAGTCGCTATTCATAATAACTTTGTAACATTTACATAATTGTTCCTAAATCAATATTGTTGTTTTCACGATTTCAAGTAATACATTCAATGATGTTTCATGCGACACCCATTCCACGCCTCTGTTTTGAACAGAGCTCTCTATACCAGGGGTCCGTAAGTAGTGAGCCTGCAATCATATTTGGGTCGCAAGACCTTCTAATCTGTGTCGCAAAACAATTTGTAAATTGCCATAAATATAGGTATCTGAGGTTGTCTGCGGCTTCAATAAATGTCCATCTACCTCGTAACTACGTAACTACCTACTCATGTGAAAGGACGTTTTCTGCGTTCTCATATATTGAAAACAAATACAGATCAAGGTTAGAAGGGAAAGAAGATCTTCAAGTTGCCTTCTCTCAATTTAAACCTCAAATTGATATGTTGTGTTCCAAACACCGAGCCTGTAATTCTCATCAGGCAGAATAAATTTAATTATTTACTATTTTGTATGGTAAGTTTAATACAATTTGTACACGAAAATTGCTAAAGTCAATAGTAGTCTTGAAATTGATATTTAATTACAAAGACTTTTTCACAAAATTACATGCTCACTAAATGCTTGGCTCGTGATACATTAAAACACCATAATGCAAGACAACGACTTTTCAAATTTGTCTTTTTGTCTGATAGAGAGCGCAGCGCCTTCAGGAAATCTCGCACAATTCACGATTGAGTTGGAGACACGCAAGTTCGGAGTCCAAGCAGAGCGGTGCAGTTCACGTGGTATCGGATATTCGAATAGTAAAATACCATTCAAATATTTTTATTATTTGAATATTTTGCCCAGTCCTAGTTGTTACGTGTGTTGTCGATACGATGACTTGGTATTTGAAATACGCGATTAAGGTTTGTTGCTATTTTACATTGCGTTGTTTGTGTGCGGCTCTTCATAACTTTGAGATTTGAAATGCGGCTCTGAGACTAAAAAAGTTTGGGAACCACTGGTATGTTTGCCTACTTTACATCATGTTGTATAAAGTGACTAAAACCTATGGTAAGAGGGTATATTCACTTAGCTAACACAGACAGTCCCCAAACTCGTAATAGAACCAAAATAAGGAAAATCAAGATGAAATTATTCCCAAACCCTAACCTGGTACACATACTACGGGAGTACCCAGATTTGTCATAAGTGGTAAAACCTCTATTTAACAAAAGACTAAGCTTAATTAGGATAAAGTTGAGTGAGTTATACTTTTTCAATATTCTCAAAATTTTGAAAAGGCATGGCGGTTCAACCTCGAGTCCATCCCCATGGCTATTGGAATCGAACATTGGCATTGGGACAACACTTACAATTTTTACTTTAAACAAGGCCAGGTACAAGCAAGCGGCCACTTATATCTTTAAAAAGCTCCTCACAAACTTACTTCACCTTCAAAGTTATTCAAGAAATAAAGCGCGGAATTTCATATAACTCGGTCGTTACGTTTGGAGTATGGACTGTTAGTAAGCTAAAACATGTTGAGTTATCAGTTATTCACATACAACAAGGGTTCACAATCAGCAGCCGTCAAAGGTGAAATGTGTAGCTGTGCTGGTGTGTATGTTTTAATCCAAAATACCATATGTTAGCGTTTTATTAATAGAAAATAAACTAGACTCGGAGATTATAAAAAGTAGCAGTTGTAAACATTGCTCCATATCACCAAGGAAGAAAAAGGTCTGTTACATTTCATACATTTTCATATTATTACAAATGCCAGAAGCGCAGCCAGCCAGAATCGTGGGCATAAATATTTGATTCAACTTCGGTAATTATGATATAGATACCAATCTAGCATTATGGCCCAATTTTGGAGATTTGCAATGTCTAAAATAGCACTTTTTCATATGGCGCGGAATCTTAAAGCAAAACTTAGGTGTATTCCGTTCATGTTGTTAATATTTTATAAAATGATTTTACAGCCTTAAAATTCACTCCTTCATTTTCAGTTGGAACTTTTTTAGAAGCAGATTTACCCTTTCATTTATACTTAACGTCTCTATGTCGATGCTCGCAAAATAACAAGTTATTTTGAGATGGGAAGATTTCCAAAAATATAGTTTACCGACATAATATTGATGACGGCCTAAATAATCGCGTTGAGCTGACCAAAACAATCGGCAAGGGTTCAAGGGTTAACCCTTTAATGCATGGCGGGTCAAATTTGGCACATCAGGGAAAACACCCAATTTCCTTAATTAAGTATGATTTATAAAAAACGTCAATTCCACTTGCAGCCGTAGACCAATTATAAAAACGTAATCGGGCCGTCTATAGAAAAAAGGTTGTGCCACCCTGACTTACAAGTAGAGCAAAATGGTGTTGACAAAGACACATGAGTTTATGTCTCACAGCAAATGCTGCAAAATCGCTTTTCAAAAAACATTTGGGACTGGACCCAGGCTACGTATATAACACTGCGTATACCTTATATAGGTAATTATACAATTAATCTTTGTTTTCAATGCAGTATATGAAAAATTATCAAACAAATACAGCCCAAGTTTTTCATATCAAATTTTGGAAAGTTATGTTGGGTATCAGCTATAATAATGCAGCAAAGTAATTTTACATGAATGATTGAAAATTTTGATCATTAAAATAAAGAATTGTGCAATGCCAAACTATTAAGATATGAGCAATAATACATTTAAGATAAAGCAGTTAATTTCACTGTTTTTTCATGTTGCATTAAATTAACTTTCCTTGAACTAGATTGACCAAACATGGGCTGCTGATGGATTGCACAATTAAGGTATGATTAACCTATTGACCAGAATCGGCCAAAAAGATTTCAATTATTATATACCCACCCTCTTCGTTTACGGCTTTATAGGACGGGCAAATATATTGCTATTTCAAGAAATACAGCATATTAATCACCTGTCTGTCGTCATCTGTTTACTTAGCACTTCAATATCTGGTACAAACTGGCATTTATCAGAAAAACTAATAAATCATTGACTGAGAGTAAACAAAGGGCGCAGTAATATTACAGAGGAATTTCGCAACAACTCAGAAGCGCAATAAACTGAACACATTATCCAGCCAATACAAGGGAAACTTGCTTTAACATCTCTACTACAAAATTACGAATCAGACAGACTAATGAAAACATCAAAAAAGTGGCAAAAACTTAAGTTTGAAAATCTCGCTTTAGTATTGCATTTGAAATACATTCACAGAAAAGATCAAGCACACATACAGATTTTCATTTAACACATGAGAAAGCTTTCAATAGTAAAGTTTGAATAAAATTAATATCATCCGCAAGGGGTCCAATTATTATCTGTGGTAGGGTACATGAGAATTCAATATATTCGATCACATGTTGTGCCAGACCAATCAACTGCAATTCATTCTGGCATGAAAATCCTTTGTATGTATGTGTGATAAATGATCATGCATGACTGGGAAGGTTGAAAAATCTAATCATTGAATAATTCGTCTACCGGTAATTCATTTACCATCATTGCCTGCATCGAGACTGATTGGGATTTGATTGGGACAACATCCAATTCTTTTAGCATTGATAACACAGATTAGATAATTGACATATTTGCTACATTTGATTGTAGATAATGCATTATTGTTGAATATATCAAAAATAAACGCGAACCATTTCATTAGAACTAATTTTCATTCAATCGTTTATTTAAGCTCTGCAACCTCGTCACATTAGTGACGAGTGCTTTACTGTCTAGTGGAAGGTTAAGCGTGAGTAATAGCCCATAACATTTTCTTGTGTTATTTTCTTACAAAACAATAGTACAATCATTATGATAGATAGTTACTGAGAATTTCACATTGTATTTTCGGAATTTGCAAATTCAATGCAAAATACAATGAATGGGTTGGTTTGCATAAGTTAATTCACCTAGGATTGAGTTATCCATGTGACTGAAAACTGATGACATCAGTAGGTTCTCTCAGACCTTCAATCAAATGAAAAAATAAATATGAGAGAGAAATGGAAAAAAGCTCTCTCGTTTCACAGTGGCACTCAACAGACACAATTCAAAAACTGGCGTGGCATAGACACACCCCGTTTACATACAGCTTTTATAGGACTATCGAATATACATTTATAATCACCTGTCTGTCATCAACTGTTTACATAGCACTCCAATTCCTGGTAGTAACTGTCATCTCATCAGAAAAACTATTTAATCATTGACTAAGGTTAAAGATAGGACACAGAAATATTACAGAGAAAATTTCGCAATAATCTGGAACACAAAACCATTGGAAAAATGGACAAAACTTTGGAATTAGGTTTAAGAAACATACAGACATTATTTACAAAATAATTAAAGCTACAAATAGTTAATTAAATGAATAGTATTCTATCACAAGATATTCAGGGCCAGCATTTCCCTTTGGAATGTGCATAACAATACAACCGATTATGTTTCATGACTAATTAGTCGCAAATTATTGTGCCTGGAAAGTCCTTTCGAGTATGTGATATTTGGTCATGTGTGACTGGGAGAGTTAAAAAAATTGAACTCATTGAAGAAAATATCAAATGGTACAATAGTGCCTACAATATGCTTATCATGAGGGCCTTCAATGTTTATGTCACTAAACCCTGACTCCAAAAAAATTCCTTCCTATCGGTCACCATATTAAACTTTATAAGCTTATATTTTGAGAATAATTACGAGAGTTGGCAAATCGTTCAAATCCATCATCTGGATCAAAATATTTGAAAACCTGAAAAATTTGATTTCAAGCCCTGGATTCTCCCAATAAATGTTTGAGTCATACATATTGATTATACAAATTGTATGTTCATTCAAGCCTGATGCAGACTTAATCAAATTGGTTGATACTATTAATAAATTTATAGCTCAACCTTAATCTTGCCTTCATTTGTGAAATCAATTTAATTAAGGAAAATCATTTACATTTTACTCTTCCAAAATAGGACATCAATCAAAAATACATAATCAAAAATTCATCACAAGGTTACTAAAAAATTTCCTGGGATTGACAAAATTGGAATATTACTTCTAAATACCACAAACATTTACCACAAAATGCCACCTTTGAGTAGTGACAGTCAGGGGTGCGGTAGAGTGTGTATCCCTAATGCTTAGCCCGATGCGCAAAATGCCAAGATTTACAGCTTCGTTCTGAAAACAGCTTTTCCCAGGCAATTACTGATAAGTGGAAATATTACCCTACGAATGGATCATACACAAGTCAAACAATCTAAAGCATTTCAGCACAAAGATTTTGAGCTTTGCAGTAATCTGTTATTTCATGCCACGAAATTTTTGATCTGTTTACTGCAATTCTATTTCCCCTGGGATAAACCAGGGCTGTGCAACAGTTAAACAATTAAAAGCATTTCAGCACAAAGATTTTGAGCTTTGCAGTAATCTGTTATTTCATGCCACAAAATTTTTGATCTGTTTACTGCAATTCTATTTCCCCTGGGATAAACCAGGGCTGTGCAACAGGCAGTCCGTGGGCCACAACCTGGCCAGCAAAGCCATCAAGTGTGGCTCTTGTCAACACTCAGATTTTTTTCCCAATCAAGCATAGAACCCTAATCCGACAGTTTATGTTTGAAAAGGCACTCACATGAATAAAAAACATAATGTATTATGCTCTTGTCGCTTTTAAACTAACCATGGGACAACTAATGAGATAAACAGAGGATGGTGGGACACTAAACCTCACTTCCAGCAAACAAAACAACATTAATGCTGAAAACTAATGTTGGGGCAGTAGCAGAAAAATACAGATAAATAAATTTCAAATGAATGAATTTGGAAACATTAGGCCATCTGTCAAAAATCACCAATAATATTTGATTTTACATTCAAAGTAAATTACTGATGGCAGTATGCAACATTTGAAATTTTAAACTTTAGGCTGCTCATTTCAGTCATTAGCCTACTGGGAGTTAACATTGTGCCTGGGTTGAACTCGCCACCAATTATAATCATGCAATTCTCTTAAATAGGTTGCTAAAAGAAATTCTATAACTCATGTTGCAGGGTGCCCTATCCAACATGGATGCCTAGAGATCGCTTAACCAAGAATTTGATTTATATACCGGTAATATACAGTTACCATAGATGTTTCCAACTGAAATTTTTAAATTGATGGTTATTGAGAAGCCTCACCTATGAGAGGGTTAGAGAGGGTTAAAAATAAACCATACTGAAAAAGGAGTCGAACCTAAAATACTAACAAAAGTCGGACTTTTAAGCGACCCGATATCCCGGTGACTCTATAGTTTACGTAAGAAAACGACTCTAGACATGACATCCCAGGTAATTATAGCAGCCGCGGATCATTGAATAAACAACCAAGGGTACCGGTAATTATTTCATGGCTGCGCTAAGGACTATTGTTTTTTTTTGGCGCAGTACTGAATTCCAGTACACATCAACGGACAATTTTACTTAATTCAGAAGCTAAGTGATGTTTTAAATATACACTCGTGGATCTCTACAGAGGCTGGGTGCTGGAGGTAATTATATACATGAAAAGAGGTTGTTAAACTCACAGTAATATGGATCTAGTACGACAGCACATGAGACATAAGAAGCACTAATATTATAAAAATAGGATGATGAAAACGAGTACGATACCGGTACCAGTTCCATATTATAAAAACAAGGCTAAAATATATATACATGACAATGTTAACAAGCCCAATTCCAGATGAAATTAACCTATTTTTAAAAATGTACTTGCCCTAATGTCCATGTGACACGCACAACATGGACACTCATTTGATCCATGTGGAGTTGGGTCGAAATAGGCTGGCGAAGATGACTTGTCACATGCTAATCTGTACCAGTAGCTGGTGAGGTTTCCTACTTCCCATTGTATTTCATTGTATGAAAGCAAAAATTAAGACTACTGCTTCAATTTGAGAAAATGAAAATTCTAAGGCTCAAAAGCCTCAATTGAATGAAAAGTAAAAAAAAGTGTTAATATAGCCTACTCTAATGACAGGAAGATGCAAAATGAAATATAAAATATCTTCTGAATTTAAGAATTGAAACAAAAATGTAGAGCACACACAAAAAATATTCAGTCACAATTTCCTATACCCGCATGTCCTAATCAGAAACAAATATTGAATTGGTTGATCTTTTCGAAAAAAGTCCAAAAAAGTAAACTTTATATATAAGTGTTATTAGGAAAATTAGCATGGTGTTCGATACAATATTTGAAATTTTATTTTAGAGCAAAAATTTCCAAGTTAAAGTGTTGAATGTTATTGTATGATTGTACGAGTTGTATTTCCAATCAATCTTGATTCAAAATTTGACCATAATTTTATTCCAATTTTCCTTATTCCAGTTCTATTACGAGTTTGTGGACCATCCAAGTGACTCTCGTACCGGAAATTATAGCCTAATCCTAACCCGGTACACACACTACGTTCTGGTGTCCGCCACAGTGGTTCACATACTTTGAGAGTAGTAATTTTCTTATTAAATAAAAACAACTGTATCCTAATCATGTTCATATTATAAACTACTGATACATACATATATATGTTCATTAACATAATATTAAAGAAAAAATACGACACACCGGGAAGATTTTTTGGTAAAATTTGATAGGAGTCAGAAAAAAATCGAATTCAATTTCAGTAAGACTTCGCTATATATTTCCTAAGTTATTAGTAAAACATAAAATGAAATGTATATATTCAAGGTAAAATTAACACAACGATTAACAGTGCATGTTCGATAGTAAGTTATATGAATAGACTGACTGAATCTGATTTTTGACCAAAATTTAGATTCCAGTAGAAAATAAAAGTTTTTTGTTTATTGGACTGAATACACTTTACTCTGAACAATGCTTCTGACAAGTATCGAGCTAATAGTTTTAGTCCCTCAACTGAAAGCAACAAACATTAGAACTGCATGATTTTAAAATCTTGTGCCTGCTTTACTCCTTGCCAAAGCTCAAAACAGTCTCTTATAGCAGTAGTCGCCAAACTTTTCAAGACGCGCCCCCATTTCAAAAATTATGGCGTACGATAAGCACTCATGACCCCAAGGTATATGAATACAACAGTCAAGAAAAAAATATTTAAAAAAAATATTCAAACCACTATAAACTAATCACAGTGAAATCTCATTCTCGTGCACTTGCAACATAGCGTTTCCAAATTTGACTTGCCATATTTTCCAACGCCTAAATAGACGCCCCACAACTTCCCATAATTTCAGAGAATGTATGTTTCACGCATATTTTGTTCGCCACTGTTCATTGTGATGTCAAACTTGTGTCTGTTACAATCGAGTACCTTTATTTCTCAATGCCAGCTCAGGCCTGTGTCGCATTTCGAAAATTCCATCATAAACTCTTGATTTAGTGTTATAATTCAGATTATTGTCATTACATAATAGCCTTATTCTAAAACAGAGGCGCCACTACTTGTTGGTGCGACCCAAAAAATGTTTTTCTAATTTCTTGCGACCCAAATGTTTGGTAAGCATGTAATTGATTATCGATTTTAAGACTATTATTGACACTAGCAATTTTCTTGCACAAAATTATCTGACAATTAGCACATAAAATCTTGTTATCTGTCTTATTTAGCAATTACACACAGCTACTGCTAACTTTGCATTGCTACGAAACAATACAATTGACTACGTAGTAGGATAATAACAAATAACATTTTGAACAACTATGCAATAAATGTTTCCCCAACTTTTGATCCCCTGAAATTCTTTCTGTATACTCTACCTGTGCAAAATTATTGGTACTCATTTCAAGAGTGGTTTTACGAGTCGGCGCCTATAAACCAGTTTATATGTTTCAGACTATCATTTTAAATCGAAACATTCAACAACCTTCCAATTAAATGTATCGGTAGAAAAGATAGTCTAGTCTGTCACAGCTATTTTTAGACTAATTTTTGATTACTGCAATTAAAATAGGACTCCTACGACGACAAAATGATCATTGAGTTATTTGATTTGGACTTATATTTACCACAACCTGACTGAAAACTTACAAATAGCATGCGAAAACAAGATAATAATCACCATGAAAATCTGTCTGAGTGACACAAAAGTGTTTGAGTGTATGCTAAAACGCTTATTGTTACATCAAATTTTGCATTTATGCTGATTGGCCAATGTTACGGCAGTAAATAAAGATGTCGATGCTCAGGAAAACATCCATAATTTTAATCAGATGTTCATAAAGTTGTGATAGATAAATATGCTACACAGACACAATTTTTATATTTACGGAAAATTGCAATTGTTTTGCGACTAAGAGTGGACGGTTTTGGGTCACAACCCTGTATTTGCAGATCCCCGTATAAAAGATATCACTATAATTCAGAATATCTAAATTTGCTATGTAGTGCTAGTCAGCTCGGTGTAGAATGCACGCAATAGAATATTAAAAAATAAAACAAGTATAAAATGCCGGACACTGGGTGACCCCTAAAATATTTAGAGCAACCCGACTTGGGGTCGCGACCCACACTTTGATGACCACTGTCCTATAGCTTTTCTTACCAATAACAAGAACATCCATTTAATGTTTGTTTCCTGCCTTTAACTTTAAAATTGGCTCTGTATAAGCTTCCACTGATAAACAATATTTGGAGTCTGAAATCTTTCCTATTCAAAAGTGTGAATGGTTTAAACACGACATTTTCACCTGCAATGCCAACATAGGTAAGGCTTATGTGTAGCTTTTTAGCCACATGGCCCAAAAGAGTTTTATAAGAAGTCAAATATTTATCAAAATTTTTACTGAGGCCTGGGAAATTTCAATTTTTAATCTGAATCATAATAATAATAAATTTTAACAATAAAATTTGCGTACAAAATGAATTTGTTGCAATTAGGATGATTCAGAATAAATAAGTTAAAACCAATTATGCACTTTCAAACATTTATTGGTGTATTAGATTTACAGCTATACTCTAGGCCTTTTGCAAGCAATCACTAATAGCTGGAAATGAATATTTACACATAAATATTGCCTTTTCAATAAATTATAAAAATTGAAATTCTTAAGTATTTCCACACAAACATTTGCGTTAAACTCTGGGTTACTTTCAAAATAATTTATTATTATTGCCCCACTATTAATCATTTGATTTATTTTCTTATTTGTGCTTATATCGGGTTGGGATAATAAGATAAACAGAGAAAGGTGGGACAATACCTGAATCCAACTCATGAAAACCAGGAAAGAAAGCATATAGTAAAATTAATCGCAAGGCCTAATTTCTGCTAATTGATGCGACTCATTATGCAAAGCGTTAGAAATACTCTCGCCGCCGCACCACTGATTTTACCTTGCGTGGGTTGGCAGGTTTGAATCCTGTGATGGATAATTATGTACAAGATGATTGTTGGACTCCTCCCCACCGTAGGGTGGTTCACATAAACGGTGGTCAGTTGCAGCTCCCTTCATTATCAAGTATATGCATCCGAAATCAAATAACTGGCCGACTAAACCCATACCCGACATTGACAGGTAACGGTGGTTTTCCATATGATTAAGTGGTATTATTAACTTTCCTCTTCCTCCGGACATTTAAATTCTCTTCTATCCTATCCTAATAAATATCTTCTTTTTAAAATAAAATAGGTTGTTGTATATCAATAGCCTCAAAATAATAGTAAATTTAAGCTACATCTCCAACGTTGAGAATTCCAAAGTTTCGTCTGTTTTTTCAATACTTTGCCTTCATGATGTGTAAAATTATTTAGGCCGGAAGTTAAAATTAAGTCACCATAGATACCGAAAAGGATATTGCTCATTGTTGCCGCATAGTGGCTGCTATTTAAGTTCCCACAAAATATCAAATTAGATGAAAGAAAGGGTGATTGCAATCGGTTTGATAATTTACAAAATCATTGCATAAAATTATTTGATGTACAAGTCGTAGTTTAGTTAAAATTAAATGTCCTGATCGTCAGATGTCAATCATTCAGAGACCACGTTGATGAATTTTGTTGTTCTATACTGTCACCTAGTGTGTTTTCTAATATTCGCCGATGTCAGTCATGATTATTAGGACAAGAGAGCAATGCTCAAATATATGGACACGTTAACCAAAGCGAAGCAATTCTTACTTTTGACCAGGGCTGGGGAGCCGGAGCTGGAGTCGGAGCCTGGAGCCATGGAGCCGTTACATTTTGATGGAGCCGAGGTCGGAGTTGGAGCCAAGCTTTTCATAACAGATGGAGCTGGAGCTACCAAAAATTTAGTGGCTCCAGGCTCCAGCTCCTAAATATCTCATTTTTTGTTTTTCAAATTTATAATTTTTTTCTGATAGCGTTACAAATGATAAAATCTTTTCTTTTCAGCTTATAATTCATTTTAAAAATTTTAGTTCCTAAAATTTTTTAAAAAGTTTCCAGTTATTCTGTATGTTTGAAAGTTTAGTATCAAAATTTGAAGCGGTTCGCTTTTATCAAAATTTTGATTCTCATTTCCACTAAGCTGCAATTTTTCATGATTGCGGTCAAGCTCAAAAACCCTAGTAATGGCCAGCGATTTTCGAAGAAGTGATTTTGGAATTTCCATGTAACATATTATGATTTTTTCGTGGCGTTGAATATCCAATCCATTTCAAATGTCTTCAATTCTGTTCAACGTATCTCGAGATTGAGTCGTTTTACGACAAAAGAAAGGTTTAACTACTCCAAAATGCACCGCAGCAGTCACCTATCATAAAAATGTATGACAAAGTGCCCCATTACGGTATATCTTGTTTTGATCCATAACATAGCATGTTCCGGAGAAAAGTCTCATCAATTTCCGTTGTTATTTTTTGAATATATAAAAAGTATATCGCGAGTAAGATTGATTGCGTTTAGATTCATTTTAGTGACTGTATAATTTTCAAAAGTCTACCGGTAAATAATATGTCGTAGGCAAAAAAAAATAATGAGATTAACAAGGCATTTTTTTTTAGCTGTTGGGAGTCTCCTAGAACAAAGTTTATAGTGTTTTCCGTTTCATTTTAGTATCTTATAATAACTCTCCAATGTGGAAATTCGGCTTGCGAATTGACTTCTCTATTTATCTTTAACATCTCATCGCTGATAATTATGAAAACGCCTCGATTCTAGAACCAACTTTTGGCCTGATTTGGGAGAGGGGGACGGCATCTAATTGGGTGACGATGGTTATTTCCATTGTTTTGGGTCTGCTTATTCAATTTGTACCATAAAATACTGCCTCCCCGTCAGGCCAGTTTAAATTATCATGAGTTGAAGGGCTATTGCCGTTACTATCACATGTGCGTTGCATTTCGTGAAAAGTGTCAATTGTTTTCGTCGCCATAAACATTAGGCCATAACATCTTTTATTTCAGTGTTTATTTTTCCCTTAATCACAATTTCTCAAGACATATGTTTTGTGTCACGCACCATATTTGTGAGAAAACGAGTTATTACATAATCATCGGTGATGAAATTCTAAGATAAATAAAGAAGTCAATACGCAAACCAAATTTTCCTGATTAAAAAGCGACATTATAAAATACTAAAAATAAAACAGAAAACACCATAAGTTTTGCTTTAGAATGGCCCACGACAGATTTTATTTGGCCGGCATGATTGCCAGTTATGTTGAACACAATTAAATTAAAATAAAAAGACAGTTATTATGGGTTAAATATTATGTGGTAGAAAAAGTCATTATGAGCTATTTTACAGAATGCGCAAACGCTGTGACCATTCCAGAAGCCGATTTTCCTTCCCGTCTTATTGTGGGGTTATATGTAACCCTTATATGCTGGGTAGACCGATTCGCATATAAAAATACAGCATATAATAACTCTCAGTGGATTCACAAGTTACATGCAGGAACAAAAAGGAATTATCATGACACCGACTTTAAGGGTGTTTACAGCCTAAATAACATGCCACACTTAGAAAACAATTAGCAAAATGCGTTATTGGGCTGCACTACTGATAATGGCTATGGAGCCGGAGCTGGAGCCAGCTCCGGCATAAAAAAAAATGAAGCTCCGGAGCCGGAGTTGGAGCTAAAGATTGAATACACTGCGACTCCGGAGCTGAAGCCGGAGCCATCATGATTTCGAACCAGCTCCCCAGCCCTGCTTTTGACGATACCAATACCCTCAAAAAATTTTCGAGTTTTGCGTAGCAAGAATTTACAGAATCAAACCGGACAGCCAGTGTTCCCATGGATGAAATAATACAGAAATTTTGAATGATATATCAGATTTCATACGAAATTTAGAAATAAATAAAAGTAATAGGTCTTCAACCACTATAAATTTCGAAATAAATTTCCAGTATTCAAATTGAAAAGCGATTTTTTAATGATGACGAATACCAAGAACAACAACATAATATTAAAACGATCGTTATGTCCACTAACTTGTCAAATAGGTAGCTGAGATTTCACATACAGTAAGAAACGTGTTTCATCAAATAACTCTCTTGGAAGAAAAGAGTCATATGTCAGAACGGATTCGAAAGCTCTTCTGATGAACAAAAAGCTACCATTGCTATAAGAAGACATGTTAGGTCGGCATTGGTGATCAGAGACAGGAGTGTAGCCAGGAATTTTCGAAGGGGGATTCTGAACTTTGTAATTGCCAAGTTAGACCATAACAGCTAGCAGAACCGGTTCAGGGTCTTAAAAGCGTTCTAAGCTATGAAAAATTTCTATGTGTGACAGAGGCGTTGCCAGCATATTTGCGCCCGGGGAAAACTATGAAATTGGCGCCCCGACCTCCACGTTTAATCACATTTTCTATTACATTTAATTGTATATGTAAAAACAAATTATATATGTAAATTCAAATTTATATGTATTCATATAATTTATTATTTATTCAAAAAAATATGCATATATATTGTAACAAATTTGCAATTTGTCACTTTAAATCATCGAACATTACCCCAATTAATCTTAAAAACTTGACTTTCGACTTAGCACCTGTAAATTTCCACGAGCATAAAAAGATTCATACTCACGGGGACAATGAAATCATCGCTATTTTTAAACTTAAACTAGGTCATTTCATAAACTTTACATTATATTCGTCCTAAATAATAGTGCCGATGAAATAAGAAATTATCGCGCACATCCAAATTCCTCCTATCAAAAACGAGACAAATTAGAATTTGATTGGTCGAGGAAAAACCTTCTTTCCGAAGAAGTAATAAATGAAGATAGACAAATTATCCACTAAATTGAAAAACCCCCAATTCCATTTGAATAGACTGATCAGGACAAAGAAAATAGAGTGTTGGAAGAAAGGTTAGCTGTTCTAGTTAATTCTGCTGTTATCTTATGGACAATGCTATTTAAGGTACAATTTATATTTTATGATTTAAGTCGTGTTTTATAATTTCTTGTTATGAACGATCGTAATTTGTTTAACCGGAGCAATAAAATTATACTAAAGGATGTATATTGAGTTGATCTGTTATATAAAATTAACAAGAGCTCCCAATTGAGCACGTATAACTTCTGATTAATATAATTGTTCTATATCGGAGTCTAGATAGTAGGAGCACAATATATATCAAAGTAGTTAACTAGTCAACATCAACTAACGAAGAAGATAGCCAACAGCAATTTTGGTTACAATATGTGTATTCAAATTTTAATGGAACATTTTATTTAAAGAAGACGCAAAGCTATACAAAATATAGCATATGTCCATAATGTCCCACTCAGTTACTGTCTAAGATGATTTACATCAGGAGTCTCAAACTCGCGGCCCGCGGGCCAATTGCGGCTTGCGGGATGATAGTTTGTGGCCCCCGCCTTGGTATTAAAGTTTAATGTTAGTGCGGCCCGCAAGACACTTAGCTCATTTAGCACGATTAATGCTTTTAATATAACAGCGTTTCCCATACTGTGTTCCGCGGAACACTAATGTTCCGCGAGCATCTCCCGAGTGTTGCGTGGAAAGGGAATCAAAAATACATCTAAATTGGTCGCCATGGCGATCTGAGAATCACGAAGGTTTTGCCCAACTGACCGTTTAAAATTGCATCACCGTCGGCCTAAATTGGACTAACTAAGTTAGGGTAGTGGCATTTGAAACATCAGCGCAACAGTTATTACAACATGGAATTTTATAATTTCGCACATCCCTAAACGTGTCATTGGAAGTGAAGTTTCAGTAAACAGAAAGGTTTGTGCTTAGCACAGACAATTTCAAAAAACTGGGAAATGCAATATTTCTTTGTTGAGCATAGGAGCATACAGACGTGTTTTATCTGCACAGTTAAAGTTGCAGGGCAAAAGGAATACAATTCAAACGAGTTGCTAGGCTTTTAGGTGACCGTACATTTGAACCCACGTACATTTGAACCCATGTGTATATCTGCGGGTTCAATTTATATACGGGGGCTAAAGCCCATGGGTTAGGGTTAGTATGGGTTCAAATATCCGCAAAACGAAAAAAAATTCCATAGGTGCAATATATGCAGGTGCAATTGTCGTGGGTTCAAATGTACGTGGGTTCAAATGTACGGGAACCAAGCTTTTATTATGAAAAACCTGATGCGGCCCGAACTCATTCAGACTCTGCCCCAGCGGCCGCCAAGTAAATTGAGTTTGAGACCTCTTCAATTTGCTGAAAGACCGTTCACAGCTTGCAATTGAAACTGGTATTGTTGACAAAATTTGTAGAGAAATTCGCAGATTGGGTAAAACGTCGTCTCAAAAAGACACAATAAAACCAAGAATAGCCAAAGGAGTTTCTGGTTGACCTTCAGTTCTGTTACTGAGCAGCATTCTGCAATCTTCAATTTCGGTGAAAAGTTCGTGGCCATTGATGTCCGTGTCGTAGAAATTTGCAAAATATGTGCAATCTCGTCGAATCGTCGAAAACGGCATTGGGGTCTTCTAGCACAGTAGAATAAATTTTATGTAACTCTGCCGCAAAGTACGGTACTCTGAAAACCACGAAATACAACCACGTATTACCCAAAACATGTATTAACATCATTCAATCAAATTCCGTTGCCATTTGTCTCCAGCACAGAACTAATATCAACTTACATCGGAGTGCGCAGGCAAGAACTTAACGATACAGAACCACGTAATTAACCCCGTGTATTTTGTTACCTAACGTTACCAAATCAATTTTTGCTTTGTTTCCCGGCCAGATTCCTTGGCCATGTAATTACGATGGAAATCTGACCGTGCGCGAGCTATGTGCCTGATGACGTCGGCAGTCGACGTAAGTGGTCTGACCAAGTGTACAGTTTGTCATGTACTAAGGCTAGATGTCTGCCGCCAGTGCGATCTTGCTTGTGACTGTTTTTTCACCCTTGTTGTGAAATTTTTGCTAGCCCCATTTTGGCGCCCCTGTACCTTGGTGCCCGGGGACATATAAACCCCATTGCCCAAGAAGAGGGGTCTGACCCTGATCTGAAATTCAAAAACTCAATATTTCAAACTTGCAATGTCAACATTGTCAAGCCCGACACTCCGAGTACCAGGGCATTACAATTTTTTTTTTATCATTCTTTATTGTTAAAAATGTCTTCACCCCTCCCATTTCAAAGAAAAAACACAGTCCTGCAAAATATTATTTATATTTGTCCAATTTACTTTCAAAAATTTCAAAACACACAAAAACAGCTTAAAGTTTAAGTATAGAGAGAGAACGGCGGGTCTGAATTCAGCAGTATAAAAGTTTAGATCTAAATGCTTTCAAATTACAGAATTCTACCCTGCTTGTCAGGATGTGATTATTCTGCCCAGTCATGCTTCAGTGATTATGAGCGGGCGAGCTTTTTGAGATTGAATAGTTTGATCCAGGGGTGGGCAACCTTTTATACAGGAGGGCCAGATACAAATAACTTGGTGAAACCGCGGGACGCACCTTTTTTACATAGGCTTTCTAGTAGTCGCAGGCCCAAAAAGTTTGGCTATTGATCTTATGGCATGTGTAGTTCGCTTCTGTGACGTCATACACATAGATAATAAATTGAACTTGTGTATAAGCTATGCGATGCAAAGAGATTGAAATAACTGGCACGAACCAGATTGAACTGATAAAAACTCGTTTTACAGGCCGTACACCTTTCAAAATTGTCACTAATCCGCGGACCACACAATTTTTCCTTGTGGGCCACAGGTTGCACACCCCTGTGATAGGGCATCCCTAGAGTTTGACATGCTTTTAATAACAATATTGGAGTCCGGCAGAGTTTAGTTTGAATTGCTCTTATTGATAAGCTGTATTCAAAGACTAGAGCAGCGGTTCCCAACTGGGGTCTTTAAAACTATAAATACCACTGGAATGATAATTAGGGGGCCAATGAGTCCTTAAAGCCTCAGGAAGGGAGCTGTTGAAGGTTGGGAACCACCGGACTAAAAACTAGAGACTACTAGAGTAGAGTCCCGAGTCGAAAATTCAAATCTAAGCGCTCCGGAAATATTTGCTCAAAGATGGCGCACAACCTGAACTTTAACCTGGTACCTATACATCTTGGTGCTCATACTTCGGGAGCACCCTAATCTATGGCATTATTTTCACTATCCATTGGAATATTCAGAGTAAAAAATACTTTCAGACACCAAGAACGCTGCGATTTACATCCAGTAAATAAAAAAGCTGGCATTACACACCAAATTAATTCGGGCTTGGGTGCTCCCAAAGTATTCGTACCAAGATGGCGCACAACTAAACATAGTATGTGTACCAGGTTGAGGTTGTTCAGGTTGTGCGTCATCTTGGTGTGAATACTTCCGGAGCGCCTGGGCTTGTATATAAATAGCAAAACTTGAACACATTCTGAGATTCTGGTAATGTAAATGACATGCTCCTAAAAAATATGATAATTAGAAAAATACACCACCCTGCGAAAAAAAATACACTCGAATAAATACTTGAATAATCACACATAACTCATACAAAAATATTGTTTCACCAAAAATTCGAACACAAAATCAGAGTTGTAGAGATGGGACACAGAGTCTTAGTTTTTTGTGGTCAAAATTTGGAATTTTCTCATTAATTATAGTTTCGGACTTCTAATGGTGATAACTATAATTTCGTCAAAAATCAAAAATTAAGTCAAAGAAGTTTTCTTTACAGACAATTGAAGCGTGTATACGCAGAAGGGTAACCAGGAATTTTTAAGAGTGAAGGTCTTGATATTTGTTATTGCCAAGTAGGACCGTAATTGCTAGGTCTGTTCGGTGGTCGTATAGGTCTTCAAGAGTCCCATAAAGTGTTTTATGCTACAAAAAATTGCTTTTTTTACATTTCAAAACGATGCCGAAGCAGATGGGTTTTCGAGAGTTCAAAAAGCATTTTATTTTACGAAAAATTGCTATGTTGAAGTCAGTAATATGCCTTTTTTACATTTAAAAAAGGAAGGAGCAACCCTCAAAACCCCCTGCTGGCTATGCCCCTGTATATATGCTACAGTTCTCATTATCTAAGTTGGTTTCCAAAGTTCAGTCCTGGAATCATAATTGAAACATCAAAAAAGATTCAATTCCTAACAGTCTATCAAAGAAGATCACAAATATAATAAATATAGAGGGAACACCACATTTAAATGAGTAGATTGTCATAAGGAATTGTGTCGGTGTCTTTTATAATAATTTCGACAAACCCCGTTCACAAGCCATTTCTAACCCTATAGGATATGCCCTAACCCAGAATATAATCATATATTGTCAAATCTAAAATGCCTCATGAATACAGGGTGTCCATAAAGTCCGTTTACAATTTCAATTTTGTTAAGAAGTAAGTTATCAATATTATCTTAACCAGGTTTGTTGTTTTTCAATCAGCAATTGTTAAAGTATTTTCACCTTCATTTAATCTGTCTGTGAGGGTCAAAAACAATATATGATATCGTAACAACATATTGTTTTGAGAAATAATATCCTCTATCTATGCTGTATTTTTGTTAATGTAAATATGAATAAAACAAAATTTTATTTTCTTATTTTTTTGGGGGGGGGGGGGGGTTATTATTATAAAAAATATTTGTGACTGAGTGGTGTTCCCGATAAGCAAATACAAAGTGGTGATTATGTTGAATATACAGAAAATGAAAAAGCGGGGGAGCACAACATAGGAGTTTATCTTGGGAAAAGAGGGGAAGGGGAGAAAAAAAACTGGGACCCCAACAGATAGCACCCACTAGAGCGGTTTTCCTTCCTGGCTGGGACATTGAAATGGTGGGGGGGGCAGGGGATGTGAGAAAAAATGTCATAATCTCTCTGGGTCCTGTGTTGTGACCTCACCACAGACAAATGGACCAAAATTCTTAAAAAAAACTTGAAAAACATGTCTAGATATATATGCTGTATACAGCTCTCATCTGAGTGAGACGACGAAAATTCAAGGGGGGGGGGGGACAGGTGGCAGAAAAAAAGTTCAGAGACACTGCCGGTTTGTTCAAAATTGTCAAAATATTTATGCAAGTATGCTGAATCGTGATTTATATAAAATTTTACTCAAATTCAAATTTATCTGAAAAATTCCCCCATCCCTCAAAAATTTTTTTTTTTTGGTTTCCAAATCTGTTTTACACTAAGATAAAAACACAATCAGTAAATATCACAGAAAAAATAAAACACGCTTTTTCACACAAAAGTATAAGTAAAATCAAAATAAAATCCCCTACTTTTTTACCCCCAGTGCTCCCCCTTTTTTTTATAAAAACAAAATGCAATAAAACCTAATAATAATTCCTACTTTTTTTTCTTTTTTTCTCAAATTATTTTTTCTTTGCATATTCGCAGAGGTCCTTCACATCCATCATTGCTTTTTCGATGTTATCAGCAAATCGAGATGAGTTCTGATAAGATAAATAGATAAGGAGATAATAACATGGAAATATAAATACATTCAAAAGAGTGTAATCAGAGAGTAACCTAGATAAAAAAAGACAGTTAAGATAAGATGATGATAAAATAATGAATACGGTAGTCTAATAAAATAAGCCCGCCCGATGCTGCCACAACCAAACTAAAACCAAATTTTGATGTTTAAGTTTAAAATAACTAAAGGAATTTTTTGACATTGCTATTAAATTTAGTTTTGGCACGAGGCTTATTGTTTTCCACCTTTGCTTTTGCAACACTGTAAATATTATTCATAAAATGTAACTTTTTAGTCAGACTTACATGGCCCACCGGTCTAGGTCGGCAAACTAGCTAACTAATCCCAGACATAATATGGACTGGTAACCGGACGACGAGCAGTGGTTTGCCATAAAATCAGGCTGTGTTATCATCTTCCCCCTCCTCGGGATAAATATGCAAATCCATTACATAGAAATAGCTGCAAATGCAGGTCACATGAAATATTATAAAAGGAATACTTACTGTCTCATGACTTTGCTTGAGATGTGAAACATTATGGTGTTTTCGTGGCAGATGATGTAGGAGATACCGTAGCCATCGTCAGCGACCTGACAAAAACGTGGAGAATTGTTTAGTAACAGGTCACAGTGCATAGGCTGTGAAGTCGGTAAAATTCTGACCCAATTGTGACCCCAAAGTCTGTGCCATTTGAAATATGACTTTGAACTGTACGAGAAAACAAATTTTAATAATTTCGGCTTTGAGTATGTTTGTTGAGAGCATAAGTAACAATATTCTAAGCGAGGCTCACATAAAGTGAGTGAACAATGACAAAATGAATTCTCGAATAAATTCTTCAGGAATTCTCAAATGAATCCAACCTTCAAAAAGAATTTACAGCTCTTTACAATCAGTGACTTTTTCTCTACAGCCTTGCTCAGAGGGAAAGTTTAGATCTATTTTCATTGTCTATTAAAGGAGGAATTGAGATGCACAGAAGATTTCGTAGACAAAATTTATTGTAGTTCAGAGATTTCCTTCAACCAAGAGTAAGAAGAAACATTTTTGTTCATCTGAAATCGGTGGTCGTTTTCTAGAAGGCTCAGAGATTGGCATTGGGATAAATTAATCCCGACTGCACAGCCAACTGGGGGGATTAAATAATAAAATATAAAGTTGCATCATATTATACTGCTAATAAGCTTGGCCATAGAAGATTCCACACTCCATGCAAATAAACACATACCATGCATGATCAAGTATGATAAGGAGTTAAAATCGAAATAATTCTTATCTATTATTCGGACATGAGTCTTCTTTACTTCTGAGTGAGCACACATCATAATTCTATACTGTTCAAAAGCTTTGGCATTTCAGTGCTAGCAGCTGGACTTGCTCAGAGACAAGTCCCCGCTACATTGAGCAAGCTCACATGGAGAATGTATTAAAAGAATTTAATTTTATTTTATTTAATCAGCCCATTGGTCACCCTGTATATAATCACGTATTGTATCAACCAATCAAATCAAGGATTTGTTATTCAAATTTTGACTTGTTAACACACCACACACACACAATTAACTGAAACAATCTTGGTAATTGAGGTATTGAAGAGAGGAGGTGTGCATAAAGTCCCTTCACAATTTCAATTTTGTTATGAAGCCAATTCTCAGTATATCTCAACCAGGTTTGTTGTTTTTTAATCAGTTCAAGTAGTTTTACTTCATTTAATACATCTGTGAAGGCCAAAACAATATATGGTATCGATAAATTCCCTGCAATTGTAAATAATTTTAGAACTTTATGGACATCCTATATTTTTTAAAAAGTCTGTGCTTTGTGCGCTTTGTGAAAGATGCTTATAATTATTTCTGCAATAAGACCATTTTGTCTAGTCATGCTTCATTGGTCACTGGTGGTCATTTTACAAAGGTAAAGTCCCAAGCCTGCAGCTGAATTCTTAGGGGTACAGTAAATTCAAGAAGCCACTGATGTGTGTTATGGAGTTCTGCTGTTACAGATTTAAGACTCAATGCAAGAAACAGCACAACATAGCCTGCAAGCGTGTGAGACCCATACGTCCATTAGATGTCACTATTGCATTCTTACCGGACCGAATCCTCCTCCCCCAGACAAGAATGAGGGGTGTTCGACAAGATTTATCTTCATTCCCTGTTGTTGGGGGTTTGAGACGTCGAAAGACGCCACGGCTCACGAAGAACCTGTTGGGGTGAAGTAGGGTCGTAGCAGAAGAGTGGAAAGGTCAGATTTATGGAACTTTAGGGTCAAAGGTTATTTTGTAGAGGTCAAATTTTAAGTTGAAGGTCATTTTGTAAAGTAGAGGTCAAATTTAGGAGTGAAGGTCATTTCGCAAATAGGGGTCAAATTTGGGGTTGAATGTCATTTTGTAAATTAGAGGTTAATTTTTTGGTTCAAGGTGATTTTATAATTTGGGGTTAAATGTCATTTTATAGAGGTCAACTTTCAGGTTGAAGGTCATTTCACACAGTAGAGGTCAGAATTGGGGTTGAAAGTCATTTTATAGAGGTCAAATTTATAGTCGAAGGTCATACAATGTTAGACAAAACTACCCAAACCATAAAGTACGTTATTTCAAGCACCTAATGTTTCGTTATATGTTGGAATGATAAGGGGTCATATCAGGTTCAAGGGTCATAAGATCAGGAAGTAGGAAGAAAGTTCAATAAAGAGAGAAAAGGTGAAAATGATTAGAGAAATGAAAATATTATTGTTGTAAAAATGGTTTCTAGCAGAATAAGCTTACACAAGTCTGGCTCTATATGCAATTTGCAAAATTATACCCCTACGGGATTCAAACCTCGTACTCGCACATGGTAATCAAAAGTGCAATGACGAGCATGTACTAATCCATTAGAAACCATTTCTACAAATATACAAGATTGTTAAAATTAAAACAAACATCTAAAATATAGCATTACATAATCCCTTGTAAACCAGGTAGAATACAACTGTTTTATATATGTCATTTATACAAATTTGCCAAATAGTAACACAGTTATCAATAACAGTAGGCCCACTTTTGGACCAACCTGTAATGCGTTCAGTACTCCCGAAGTATGTGAACCAAGATGGTGGACACCGGAACGTAGTATGTATACCAGGTTAAGGTTAGGTCATAATTTTATTCCAATTTTCCTTATTTTAATTCTGTTTCGAGTTCGGGGACTAGCTAAGTGACTCCCTTAGTATTTGTACCTGAGATTATGGCCTAACCCTGACCTGGTACACATACTACATTCCGGTGTCCGCTATCTTGGTTCACATACTTCGAGAGTACGTTGCGTTCTATGTGAAAATTTTTTGCATGACCAATACTGGGATTCAACAAATAACCCCCCCCTCCATTCATTGTTGACATCCCCCCCATACCTACCTGACTATAAAATAAAAATAGTGAAAAATCGCAAATTAGGTTTAAAAAATGCAATCATAGTTGCAATCACGTGTTCCGTAGAATTACAAAAAATTGAAAACTAAATATTAAGACAGAGAATTATGCAAACAAGGGTGTTAGTAATATCATGCATGAGGGATGATTAGACAAACAGCCAATCACAGCCAGTGTATTATGACACGCTTGATAATGTCATATTGGACTCACCGGACCAAATCCTCCCCTTGTGGTGTCAAGTCAGTGTGAAAATCTTTATAATGGTCGATACGACCAGTTTGGTTAACTGCAGTCTGGGATGTTGACAATTCCCACGCTCGACCGAGCACCTACCCCCAAATTATGATGTCATAAGTCAATATATGATGTCACAATGAAACAAAGTGAATCATATAAACAAACATTGTCAGGTTATGAAGAGAATTTCCACGCTTCACCAAACATCTGATTTCAAATTATGATGTCATGAATCAAAATATGATGTCACAATAGAACAAAGTGATGTGGTTTAGAGTGATTTTTACATCATGAAGATGAATACTAATACCATATTATGACATCAAAATATCCTAAAAATGAAAATCTTCGCACTATGTTACACAACCATAGTTACATCACAATACAACATAAAACTAAAAAGCAACCTCATACAAACAGTGAATTAGATCGAAAGGTGAGCGTTAATGAAAAAGGTTAGAAGCACAATCCAGAGAATATTTGAAGATATTTTTTAGATTAGATTTGAAATATTAGGGTATCAGGTTTAGACCAGTGGTTCCCGAAGTTGATGACCGGGGCCAAATTAGAAGCGGAAGGATATTTGTGGGTCAGGAGAGAAGAGCGCCCGCAAGGGATCGAAACTGGTACCGGTAAATATATTTAAAATACCGGTATAATTGAATTGTTCTGAATATACACATGCTCATTATTAAACTGTGATATTGATGTAACACTTGGCGGTATCTAGAACGCACAAGAGAAAAAAACCAAAGTGTTAAACTGTTTTACTCAAGTTCGACGGACCATATTGAATCGTTACGCGAGCCTGCGGTTTGGGGACCACTGGTTTAGACAATCTCTGCCACTGTGCGCCTTTATATTCCTATTTCATGCATGACCCCTCCAGATTACAATCGATATTCCATAACAGGATGAATAATAGTAAAATGTAAAAAGTACAAGTATTCAGTTTTTTAGCCATCACTGGTTATTATTTGTTGTACCAGTTTGACAAGTTTTTAGAAAATAGCCAAAATAACTTGAATTCACCCGGCAGACGTTAATATTATTAATATTGATGGTGAAACATATTTAAAGAAGGGTAAAATTGACAGAATTCACAGCAGAAAAACTTAGAGCAGTTTATGTCTTTAACATGTAACATACGCTCACATTTACATATTTAGGTTTGACTGTCAGGTCCACACTATTACACTTCCCGTGCCATGGTCAGCTTTTTTTCAATTTTTACCATTCCGCACCACGGTGAAAACGTAGGTAGGGGTAGGGAGCATATGTCTAGTTTCCAGCTTTGGTTGTTACAATCAAAGTATTACAAAAAAAGGGTTTTTTCCACAAAACCTTAAAATGTGACATAACTAATTTGGTTAAATTGCCATCAGACAGACTTACTAAAGTTGGCAGTTATTGTGACAGAAAACTTGGAAATTAGATTTAAGATTACTGAAAACAGTGAGAAGATGGCGCTCCAGGAGTGTATGTACCAATATGTTATATTATGTGAAGAAACCGATACCCATGGAAATGTTGAAATTACTAAACTAAGGGGAATGTAAGAAAAGGGTATTAACAGCTTGCTAATACTAATGACTCGCGGACTAAATCTCGCGAATGACATAACATAAAACAATCTTATGACTAAATAAAATAAAATATTAGGGTATTTGCCCTGGTACACATACTACGGGAGTACCGAAAAGAAAGATACACAGAATGAAAACAGTTTTTAGAGAAACTTGAAGATAGAAAAGGCTTTCTTTTTTATATGAAAAAAATGTGATATTCGTGTATGACTACATGCAAAAATGGGATTCCCCCTCCCCTTTTCAATTTTGAAACCATGTTTTTTGAAAGGATAATGAGTCACAACCTATGGGTGTAATAAAGGGGCTATCAACCTATGGGTGTAATAAAGGGGCTATCAATTTGCAATGTGGGTCATGGTTTGATGACTAAAAACGCAGAGTTGAAATGAAAATGAAATTAAAAACCCAAAAAAGATTTCTTGCAAACTGTTTTTCGTTATCAGATTCAACTAGAAAGAGTCACGGTCTAATAAGTAAAAATGCAGGGTTGAAATGAACCAAGATTGATGTGGAACTATGCGCAAATTCAAAGGGTCACACGGATATCTGAATTCACAAGTTGCTGCTGTCACAGAGGGAACAAATGTTTGCTGGGTGTACAAACATTGACAAACTTGTTTCAGTTTGAGTTGGATATGAAAATAAATTTCTGATTTCAAAATATATAATGCCTCATGAAAAATATGATGACAATTGACATGCTTTAATAACTAATAATGAAGGGTGCAAAGCAATATAAAGACTGTCATGGTTGAATGACTAAAAATGCAGGGTTAAAATGAAAATACCCTTCTTTATGAGATTTTATCTGATGATCTAACATGTGTGAGGAACTTAATGATAGTTATGGCTGATGAATAAAAATGCAGGGCCAAAACGAACAAATTATTCAAAATTAGGAATTTTGGCTGGAGCATCATGGTCTGATGAACAAAAATGCAGGGTTAATTTGAACAAAAGATGATGAAAGTAGAACATCGCATGATTGAAAAATGAATGACAGTCATAGTTGGATAACTGAAAACGTAGAGTTAAATGAAAAAAAAATTATGACAGATGATCCTGATAGAAAAATTTAATGGCAGTTATGGTCGAATGGGTAAATATGCAGGGTTTCAAATGACCATGTGACCAGATGATATTAATTTGATAATAGCCAATTTTACCAATGCTGGCAGAGTAAAACATTTATTGGCTAACAAATACATTCATCAATGTGAAGTTCCAACCGCTAGAAAGAAATTACATATCAGCGATAGCCTGCACCAGCATGATAAGAAACACCCGAAAAGAAAAATTATCGTTGTGAGAAATGTTTTAAAAACAACTTATGCTTTTAGTTTTTACTTTTATGCTAATGTTTATGGTGTGAGACCATGTTGGCTGAATAAAAAACTCTGCTCACCAGCTCACCTAGGGGTGCAATAAATTTGGGTAGGCAATGATGAAAGCGGGGCAGGAGTTACAAGAGCACCCACCCACCTGGGTAGGCATTGTGAAAGCGGGGCAGGAGTTACAAGAGCACCCACCCACCTGGGTAGGCATTGTGAAAGCGGGGCAGGAGTTACAAGAGCACCCACCCACCTGGGTAGGCAATGATGGAAGCGGGGCAAGTGTTTTGAAAACCAATGAAGACTAATAGATCTGGAAATCCAAGTTTATTTGTGCTTTTACTTTAATTCTAATGTTTAAGGGGTTGGACCTAGACGATAGTTTGAGTTCAAACATCACCTTACCCAGGATGTAATAAATTGGATCATCGGCTAAACTGGAAAGATTCTGTAACTTCTAGAACAGGAGGTTCTCACATAGAGGAGATATGGGAACCTACGGCCAGTATGTACCTCAGCATTTCATTTTAGAGGGGGGGGGAATTTAGAAGGTTGGTAAATGTTTTCCTATTAGCGATAAAACTATTCGTAACTTATAAAAATGTGTTATGTATATGACAGATCATCTGCACTGATAAATATTCTACCTTCTGGATATTCAAATACAATTATACTTAAGTTAGGTAATAAAGTGCGGTATCATACTTCAAAATTAGGGGGGTGTTTGAAATTTTAGAGGGGGTGGGATTAATGCCAACAGCGAATCAGAACCTTCCCAGTTCCCAGTATTGCCTGCCCAAATAAATTGAACCCAGACATTCAAAAAAAAAAGCAGGCCCTTACAAATCATCAGTGACAACTTAGTAGGTTCGTCCAGAGCGAAGACACAAAACATCACATAAGGTTAGAGTATTAGAAAGTGAGTAGAAATATATAAACAATTAGAAAAAGTTATAAATCAAAAAAAAATTAAAAAGAAAAAGAAAATGATATTCTGACCTTTTGCAAGAAGGGAGACTCGATCTTGAGATATTTTGACATGACGTAGAGACAGAATAAATGACGATCAATGCCTTGACCTATGGGAGGAAAAAAAGATCGTTTTAGAATTGGGGCCTTGTGGGAATTCCCCCCACCTCCCCATTAACTTGGATTGTTTCAAGCATAGATTAGTGTAGTGGTTGGGGGGGCTTCCCACAAGAGGGGCGTAAACAATTTATTAAGGGGTCGTGAAGTTCGTTGAAAATAAAAATATTCGTTAAATTGGATTGGATTGTCCGCTTTATTCTGAATATGTGCGTTCCATCCAGGCATTTTCAACATGTTTTTTGAATAAAACATACTTTCGCCTTATTATCTGTTATTTGTAGCTTATTGTTAGCTAGTTATTTTCAATAATTTCTGAAATTTTCAATTGCCAAGTTAGAAGAAACAGCTGGTGGGTTTAGCTGGATGCGGGGTTGAGGAAAACGTTGGCTTCCAAGACTCTTGAGGGTCTAAAAAGCGTTTCAAGCTAAGAAGAATTGCTGTATGATACAGAAAATGTTTTTTTACATTTCAGAAGGGGGCGTTTCGACCCTCAAAACCCTATCCTTGTATTCTCACAAAAAACGTCATCTTTAATCATTGTTACCGATAACTTTTCATTTATGACCATGCATGAAATGGATAATTACATGTCACCGGTCAATAGGAGAGACCTTTTTACAGCAAAGAAAGCGATCGTGAGGCGCACCAAATTTTAGCAATTCGTAAATTGGCCTAAAACCGCTTCGAATAATTTCAATTTGATTTCGAATATTCGGTTCGATTGGACAGCCCTAATTGGGGATAAGAAAATGTTTCTAAATAACACAATGGCTTACCAGTCATGGCCTCCTTATGGCGTTCAGTAGCTTTTTTCAGAAGAGCAATTCTGTCTTCATTCTGAAAAGGGAAAATTTTTTAGAAATAGGGAAAACTGATTCAAAACGTTATAGAAAGATTTGGAAAGTGGGAACACTCGTTCAAATATAAGAAGGATGAAAAGAGCAAAGATGCCTAAGCTATAAACAAAAAAAAACTTTAAGAGAGCATTATTGGGACGTTAACAAAACTTTGTCGACACTGAATTGAAACTCGAGGATGCGCTTGCGGAAGAGATGTTAAAAGCACATTGTCAAATCGAGCGAGCGAGAAAACAACGTTTTGTTAACAGTTACATAACTTGAAAGTCTCAACTCTCAGTTAACCTATATTACAACACATATACTATTTCATCTCAAGTGAGCCAAGAAATAACAGCATCGAGTCCTGTTTATTATAACTACATTATTCTGTATACTCATGCTCTAATGAGCATTGAGCACAACTTGGTTTAGTAAAATAACAAACTTACAGTTTGTTCTGAATCTTCCATGGCGCGAACGGAAGCGCAGGATTCAGTCGTGCATGAAGGAACAGTCTCGGTCCTCCCCTCTCGGAACAATCTCGTCTTTGAGGCTTCGTAAGTCAAACTGAAATGACCTTTGACCTGTAATAAAGATGATTTTCTTTTATTTCAAAAGGGAAGAAATATGAGGAAGCGGTCTGATCTTTTTTATGATCAAGTTATGAAATATATAACTAGACTGGAAATTTCTAATTGATAAGGCCGTAACAGCTAGCAGCTCCACCTGGCCGGAAAATGTGGGTTTTCAAGAGTCTTCGAGGTGACATGGGCAAACTACTGCCTGCGGGACAAATCCGGCCCATTGGGTAATTCAATCTGGCCCGCCTAATGCTGTCACAGCCAAACTAAAACCAAATTTGGATGTTTTAGCTAAAAAATAGCTCAAAGAATTTGTTGACTATGTGATTAAATTTAGTTTTAGCACGAGGCTTATTGTTCTCCACTTTTGCTTTTGTAACACTGAATATTGTTCATAAAATGTAACATTTTATGTCTCACTAACATGGACCGCCAGTCTAGATTGGCAAAATTTTTGGCCTCTGGTCTAAAAACCATGGCCACCCCTGTTATAACTAGACTAGAAATTTGAGGGTCTAACATATGTTAAGTTACGCAAAATTGCTATGTATGAACCAAAAAAATGTTTTAGTTACATTGCAAAACACATGGTGGTCTTTCGCCGTTTTGCCCGCTGCCTTTATTACTGTAAGGCTATACAAAAGCCTTCAAAGCAGATGTTAACAAGTATGCAAGAACTCAAAATTTCAATTGTTGAATAAATAATATTTATAATGAGAGAATTTTTAATTTGTTGTGCGATGAAATAACTAAATTTTTTATGAGGTCCAGCTAGATGTCTGAAGTTTGTGATATGGCCCGTCTGTCGTGAAGGTCTTACTGCAATGATAATAAATATCAAAATGAAACTACATACTCATGAGGTACATCATAAAAGCCCATTTTGTGGCTCACAATATAATTTATATTAATATCGGTATCGGTTATCGGCCAATATATCAATATCTGTATCAGCGGCAAAAAGTGATATCGATCGAGCTCTAGTTGGTAATATGGCCCGCCGACAAAAAATGTTTCCCACCCCTAATTTAGAAAATATATTCAATTTGAAAAAATTCTCTTACCCTGAAATGTGCAAGTTGAAGAGACAATTGGATAAAAGCATCAGGAGACATTCGGAAAGTTTTGATCAATTCTTTTCCGAATTTACGAAATGGGAACACATGAAAGTCATTGTCATCAGACAAAAGCTTTGCAATCTTTAGACTTGATTAAATGACGTCGATGCACTGTATAAAGGAAAATTATTTGTTAGGAGACTGATTCCACTCTGTTTAAAATCAGCGCTACCAAGCAAAAAATGGTAATATATAGCACAGCAGTTCCTATCTGGAGGCCACAATGCTATGTGCAAAAATAATTACATGGAAAAAATGTTCTTCCTAGTTTCATTGCTCGATAAGGTTATTCCACAGGGTGTTTTCACTTTGTTGAGCATGAATTGTTTGATCATAATGGTATTTGGAATCTACCAATCAAAATAACATTATAAATACCACTGGGATGATAAACAGGGGCGCTCGTGAGTGCTGAAAACCTCTGGAAGGAGACCACAAGCCGTAAAAGATTGGGAACCACTGAATAGCAAAAAATGAGATTATAAAATCATGGCTCCCAAAAGCAGAACAAAACATTTTTAGTCAGATAGTTAATACGGGAGCGAGATTCCAACTTGGATTAAAACAGTCCAATTACAAAAACAGTCCAATTACAATATATATTTCTGATCAAATAGCTCAAGTGATAAGTGATTCCACTCTTAATTAATCTAGTGTTCCCACATATAATATTTTTAATCAAATAGCCAAGATTGAAAGACAGATTCCACCTGGCATTAAATGAGTGTTCTCGAACACAAAATATTTTTAATCTGAAGGCAACACTTACAGGTTCTGGAATGTTCTATTTTAAACGCTGAGGGGAAGGGGGGTCGTAGTTATTTCTCCGACGCAGGTACCGTCATCATTATATCCGAAGTTCGCAAACTCATCGTACATGACTTCTTCCGTAAGGTGGCTATTGATCGGAGTGTCAGTCCAGAAATGTTCCGCGTTCATTCCGAATCACCCGTTTTCGTAGAAAATAACTCGGAAAGATTTGTCGAACCATCTCAATAGAATTTATTCTTTATTAGCGTCTAGCAGTCACGACAACCAAGGCCCTGTATAAATACCTACAGGTAAGTTTTTTAGGCGAAAAGCTGCCATGTCTCGCTTAAGGAGATACAATTTTAGAACTAAGAACTGCCAAGTTCAGCATTGCATACTTAATTTATTGCAACCTGGATGAGCTGGGGCCTGTCATGACTTAGAAAAATTTGAATTTGAAATACGGCTACGGCTCAAACTCTGATACCAATGAAAACTTGCCAAACTAAGACTCTACTCCAGCATAATTCACAGCCCGGGCATTTACTCGCACATAATGTCCCATAGTGTGTGTACCAGGTTAGGGTTCGAAACAGAACAGAAAAAAATTGTTATGAGATACTTTGTGAAAAAATATCATCATAGCTTCTTATCATAGCTTGTCTAAATCTTAGTCTAAGAAAGAGAGTGACCTCCCCCGCAACCCCCAAAAACTCTTAAAATAATATCTATCCTGAGAAACCTCCAGCAAATTCAGAACGTGACCTAACTTAAAATAAAATTCAATCACCTGTTATGGCATTTTCCATGCAACAGCCAACATGAGAACGATGTCACATCATCAACGTCTAACACATGGGATTCATCGTCCAAAACAACCACAAACGCCGCTTTCTCGATCGCGTGCAACGACTCTTTGTTTACTCCAGATTTAAAGAAAACACCAGAGCCTGTGAAGAATAAAATATTCATTTAGATCAGTTTTATTTTATCGGGCCTCAGTGGCTTAGTAGTTCAAGCGTTAGACTCCGCTATGTCAGTAATGTTGATCAGTGGTTCCCAACCTTTCTACCCTGGCGGACTGGTAAAGTTAATTAAATGTACTCGCGGACCGGCAAAAAAATGAAAGGACCAGAACAGAAAATAATACTATATATTCACGCTAAATAATGCAATGCTGGGCCCTCGACATGCTTCTAGAAATCTAGACAAAAAAAGGTACACCTAAAAACATTTCACACGACGAAAAATTATGAAATAATGTGCTGGCTAAAAATTGTAATGGGTGAAACATAAAATAATACCATATATTTATACAAGAGAGCTACGCACAAATATATGGACACGTTAGACCAGAGCGAATCAGTCCTTACCGGTACCTTTGACGCTACCGGTACCAAAAAAGTTCTGAATTTCCAGTAGCAAGAATTTTGCAGAATCAAAACGTACAGCCAGTCATGACACTGACTAAAATCCGTGTTCCCACGGATAAAAAATAATACAGCAAAATTTTAGACGAAATATCAAATTTCATAGAATTCACGCAAAATTTTGAAATAAATAAAAGTAATAGCCTTCTAGCGAGAAAATTAATCTTTAACCACTGAAAATTTCAAAGCAATTGGTCCAGTATTCGAAGAGAAGAGCGATTTTTTAAAAACGTATCAAAGAACAAGAACAACAACAACAACATAATATTGAAACGATCGTTATGTCCACTTCGTGTCCAATAATGAAATGCAGTGCTGGGCACCCACTATGCGTAAGAAAGGCACATATGAAACATGTACATACAAAACATTTCACATAAAAAACATGTACATGCCAAATCATGTACAAACACAATTAGGTCTAGTGAGAGTGCTGCTGCTGTTTGGTTTCCAATATAGGATTGCAAACGAGGCCTCAAAAAATTTCTGCAACATGTAGCTCTGTAGCAGTGTACAGCTGATTCTTTCGCATAACGCATAGGTAACTGGTTGAAAATATGGACAACAGTTAGCACTATTACTTAGCAATGGGTATTCGTTATCAAATATATCCAAATTGTGACAGCTAATCTTTTTCAAATCTGGACTGTAAAGTAGAATCACCATTTTGATCAAGTTTTTTTTCATCGGGTTTATCATATTAATGCCTTTGTAGTTGATTGACGCTTCAAACGAAATGAATTTACATTACAATGAAAAAGTTGTCGGTAACTTGGTCCCAGGCTCAAAATATTGGAAAAGATCTCTGTGGCCCATGGATTTTTGCGCATATCGTGACCACCAGCAGGGTCACAACAAGTTCATATCTTACTGGAAAATGATACTGTTCTTGACTGTTTTCTGGTTTAAATAAAGAAATATGCATAACATTTTATATTGATAGTCATATTAATCAGGGAAAGCACACAGAACAGAAAAGGTAAGTGTGCCAATTTTTAGGAACTTGCCTTTTTTGAATCAAAACCCTTAATCTTACACCCATGATATCACAGCTGCTATATGCACCAAATTCTCGCATATGTCCATCTTCGAAGAAATTTGGAGACAGTATTTTGCCTTAAAAGAAGTAGGTCAGTGTGAACAGCAAACAATTTCAATAGGTTCGCATAATTATCCTGCGGAGGATAATTATGTTTGAAAAGATTGCTGGACACCTCGCCGCTGTAGGGTGGTTCACATAACCGCTGGCCAGTTACCTCTACCATCATGTCCATGCAATCGGAATAATTGACTAACTAATCTCATATCCGACATGGACTGGTAAACGGATGAGAAGTCGTGGTCCGCCATATGGTTAAGCAGTATATCGGCTTTCTTCTCCCCTGGCATAAATACGTAAATGCCTAACCTATCCTAAGTATCTCAACAATTCTAGTACCGGTACGGGGAGTTGCAGTTCTTACCACTTCATGGCAGCTCCTGCCACAAACGTACAGTCGCATCTCTTGCCATGGTTATATCGCGCTATTACAGGTATATTTACAAAGTCATGTACAATATTTTAGTCTATCATGCGAAATTATATCTACTTAAACCTAAACCTAACCCCAAAAACATCAAAACTGTATTCATAAGAAAGGCGTTCCAAATTACCCAATATTTATCACCATTAGGCCCTGCTATTAAGCCGACATGCCATGGTTACGGCAGCAAAATTGATGGTATTCGATTTGCTGTCGTAACGACCGCCGGTCGCTATTGGGTTGTGACAGCTAAAAAGGCAGTCGTCGTAGGTTAGGGTTTGGTCTTAGCGGCCATAGTTTGGAAATTCCGCCATGGTTTTGCGGCAGCTCTAGACGCCACAAAATACTTGATATTTTTGACCAGAAATGTGGTGCAATAGCCTAACCTAAGGTAAACAGAAACAAAGAACACAGATCAGAAAACGGGGACGATAACGGTATAATACCAGCAATTAAATTTAAAAAAAATCCGCTATTTACCGGAAATTAAAATCTAGTCGTCATGGATACGCTGCATGTTGCCTCCACGCGGCTGAATAATCTGGAGTCGTGTTTACTATTGACTCGTTTATCAACATTGACACTTGCTAATGGTCAAAATTACATTTTGTAATGTACTGCACAAAAAATTCCCAGTATACGGTACAATTATGAAGAATGTTCTTGTAGTCATTGACAAATAGTTTAAAGTTCGTGTTTGCGATTTTTTTGTTCTCTATTGCCACCTAGTGTATACCTGGATAACTTTTGCTCACTGAAGCCAGCGCACATAGCTGGTCTTCTTGTCGCATTGGTAACCTATGCGTATGAACTTGTTGTGATCACAACTACGTAATCTGGGAGTGGTTGAATGGAACGTGATTATACTGTAGAGTGGTTAATGCAATCGCTGTTCGGTTACAGGTTCTTCTATGCTGCTTAAATTATTGAAGCAGCAAGAGAAATTTTGAGCCCTGACCTTTGAACTTTTCCATCAGTTTCAGCCTGTGATAGTCAACCCCCGTAATTTCCAGTTCAAGTAGTATTCCACGTTCAATCACATCTGCTCTATTCTGCATTTGAAACCAATAACTGGTTTACAATTCCCATACCTGACATGGATTGGTAACAGGCCAATTGGTCGCGGTATGGCTTAGTCAAGTTTATTTCACCCATCCAGTATAAATAATCTACAATGTTTAACGAGTCATATTGAATATGGCAAAGAGAAGTGGCGGAGAACCAAAAATGGTTATCAAGCAGCGACACCCAAAGTGTTGACCTATCAGATGCCACAAGTCCATGAGCTTTGTACAAATAACCTGATCACCATACTCAAACCTGTCATGGACTGGTAAGCGGATGAGAGAACGTGGATAGCCATATGATTGAGTTGTCTTATCAGTTTTCCTCTCTCCTAGGATAAATATTAAATCCCGTCCTATAACTGGCCAACTAACCCTGTATCTGACATGGATTGGCGTTAGCCATATGGTCAAGATGTCATATCAGTTTTTTTCACATGATAAACATGTACGTCCAATGAAAAAAGGTAAATGTTGAACTATCAGATGCCACTGGTCCACTGGCCAACCATTCCCATACCAGCACGCGTCATGGACTGTTAACCGGACGAGAGGCTGTGTTTTCGCAATATGATTAATTCGTCTTAACGGCTTTCCTCTTCCCCGGGATAAATATGTAAATCATATCCTATAAGTATAACCATCAGAAACCAATTTAACCTTGTATCGGACATGGACTATCGGCATATATAACGGTAATAGGACCAGAGACCGTGGCTAGCCATATGGTCAAGTTGTAATATCAGTTTTCCCCTTCCCCAGGATAGATATGAAAGTTCAAGATTTGAAAAATGTAAATGTTGATGACCTATCAGCTCTTTGTACATGTACTGTTTACCAAACAAGAGTCCACGGTTCGCCATATGATTATTGGATTTCCTCTCTACACCAAATCCAATTATAAAAGTTGATCATTGATTACTGCTTAACGGTAGGCCATGCCTAACGAGGCGTATCTCAACTTTGTAAAGCCAGAGCTAGAGTCCACTAATCCAGGGGTTCCCAAACTTTTTCAGCTTGCTGCACACTAACAACAAGATTAAAAAGTCGTGGCACACTTAATATAAATCAGTTATATTAAATTACTTATCCATTAGTATTATGAGTTTCGATATTGAATAAGATTAAAACAAAATTTTGCAGGTCAATTGTAACAACAAGTCTTTATCGTTTCTGTCAGTGCAAAAAATTAATATATGCAGAATCATGAAAATGTGAAAAATATTTTGTTGTACTATATATATTGTATTGCATATGTTGTACTGACAGAAAATTTGCATGGCGAAACTTGTGGTAAAATTGATATTTACTCTAAATATTTCATGTGAAAAAGGAAATGTGAAAACATGACATGTTAAGGGTCTCTTCAATTTCTTAACTGCTGACAGTTTGAAAGTAATTGTTTAGTTAAGTCCAGCGACTTTGCTTTGAGCAAACTTGCATTGTTGGGTTGAGGTTGAAAACTTAACACCTTATATATTCAGAAATTAGAGAAGTTTGGCATATTTCATCACCTATCGGTGGACATTGAACAATAAATCTTTATTCAGGTTGACCCAAAATAACGGAATCCATACAATACGTTCCAAATGGACTGGGTTTCGTTTTTTGGGTCACCCTATAATATGTGTGGTACCGAACTACATCTATTACTGATTGCAATGTAATAAAGTTCATGTTGCATCGTTAATTATTGTGAATCTCAGGAATTTTGTGAAAATGCGTGGCACACTTTTCAAGACCTTGGCAGCCCACTAGTGTGCCGCGATACAGTTTAGGAAACCCTGCACTAATCATTGTCACATGCGACTTTAGCTTGACGTCTACCGCATTTAAGGGTGAGATCTGCCGCTACATCATTCCTTCTTCAGGTAGGCTACATATAGCGGTTGACGTCTCGCAAAAGTCGCATCCATTTTCAACGTGTCGAACTGCCAAAAACTAAAGTTCTAGGAGACGCATTGCTGCTTGTCCATTCGACATCAATCACTTTTTGATACTCTGATAGCCAAGGCTGCCAGTATCACCATGAAAATCTTGTCGTAATAAACATTCAGGTTATCGAAAAATGGCAATTTCAAGTACTTGGCTTTGGATTGATTTTTCCTCTTCATTACGAAGGAATAAAAATAAAATTCCTTAGCTTTAGCTATATGATGAATGATGCCCTACCGTCCAAACACTAACCCAGGTGAATAGTTGCTAGTAAAATATGGGTCGATTTCCTTAACCTACCTACCAGTTGAATTCTGCTAGTCTCTCACACAAAATTGAAATCCATGAGATCCGAACAGCATGTAACTCGCAAAATTCTAGTTGTAGGCAATCAGGCTCTTGGGCGTGGAGCCCGGTTCTATCACATTGATTATTTATTATACAGATGCTACAACAATTAACAAAATACCACATAGAATAAAAAGAAAATCGAAGCATTTTTGACAGAAGACCTGTTAGATTATGCAGGCCAAAGTGTTATGTTGATCATTTCATTTTGTATCATAAAGCTATAAGCTCTTTATTGAAATATTTCACATTTATATTTTTAAATTTATGGGATACACGAAATTTTTTTTATTTTTTGCTGTTTTTTTAATTTTTTTTACTTTTTTATATTTAGGGCAATACATGAATTTTTTTTTTCATTATTTTTTGACTATTTTTACTTTTTTAAAGCTTAGAGAAACACACGAAGTTATAGAGAATAATGATGAACAAGAAAAGTGGATTGCAGTACATGAAAATTTAAAAACCTGACTCACAAAAAACAAAAAAATGGAAATTCGTAATGGGCATTGCAAAACAAAACATCATTGTAATATTCTACATGTATCACTATCATAATATTACTAGAATTCATAATGGACATTTCTTATCACTTTACATAGATTAGGGGCAAAGTTACACTGGGCTCCAGTAGAGTCCTTAGCTACCAAGTTTTCGGAACACAATATCAAACCACAACACTGAGCCAAAAATCAATCACTCCAGTCCAACTGTTAATATAACAGTCATGGAATGCATAATTTATGACGGGTTTGCCAAATCAGAATATCATAAATTCATAGGGATGTTCTAAAATATACACAGAAATATTAGATATCAGTGGTTGACAATAATTGAAAAAGCAAAAGATAATAATGCATTTCACAACAAAAATTAATAAAAATTCGAACAATGGCTATTTGAAACGAGTTACGATATAGGTTAATAACTTGGATTTTTTTTTATTTATAATTTTATTGATTTTTATAGTTTTTATTATTTTTATATATTTTAAAATTCAAGCAAAAATGTGGAGTGGCAAAGTAAACTGATATACAGCAAGAATAAGTACAGCAGTTGTCAATTATGAGAAAAAACTCAAAACCTGACCTAAATAATGAAAGTTGTTGACATACCATAAAATTATAATTACACAAAAATTTCTGAATGAGGGCGACATAAAAACAATACACATGATATCTGGAAAAGCTTAAAGTGAGTTTGTTATGGCTCACTAAAAATAGTACATTAGAAGCTAAAGCATTAATGCAGCACCCAACCTAATTTTAAAAACTAATAGGAAGAAATAATAAAAAAATTATGAAATGATAAGAATTTGTATGACAAAACATGCAAATCAGAATTTGGTGCAGAATTTTACAAAATGCTCTGAGGTCAGTTCAAGAGGTCAAATCTTGTGAGGGATGACCTAAATTGCCGAAATCGTTGCTGAAGGGTGGTGCATATGACTAAGAGTCAATTACTATGTTTTCACAATCCAAGCCTATGCAAAATCAGCATTTCACACAAAAAAATTTATAAAATTTTCCCCCAATTCTACTATTATTGGACTAGACTATCTAGTCTTTAAGAGTTAATATTTCTAATATTTAAGCTTTTCACTACATATGCATGTCCATAATGTGTTGCAGGATACCACAGGATCATTCAGCATTAAGTCTGAGATTATTGGAGAAATTTAATGTTGAAATAACGACAGTACTGTTGAATATACGACATTAACAGTAACATGTTAATAAAACATTTGTATCTTAGCAATGTCTTTAGAATGTGGTCAGTTTGGAAACTTCTCAAGATCATCGGAATCTGAAAAAAAAATTTTCATTCAGATGACTCTAAAAATTGTGCTCAGTAGAGAAATATCATAACAATTTTTTATGTGATGTTTGAATAAGGCATTTAATTAGCAACAATTACAAATCTTGAATATTGTTTGATATAAATGAACTTGAGAGAAAACCTGGTTGAATTCCTGCAAATATAATATTATTTCAGGGGTAATTGATCGTTCGCAGATATGTAAAAACCAAATTCAAAAAAACGAAGGCAATTACTCACAGTACAGTGAACATAGCAAAAATAGGAGACAAAATGAGTTATTGTTTCACCCAATACACTGGTTCTCAACCAGTGGGCCATGGCCTACTGCTGCGCCACGAAAATATTTTGAGGTGGGCCACAGAACCATTAAAAAATGTTAGTTTTATTTGTATCACTATCAATAATTTTGATTGTAGTACCAATGATTGATGATGTTGTTTTCTGCTACTGAATGGTAATTTTCATTCTAATTATCAAAGGTTGCGAACCACTGATCTAATATGACTCCACAAACTATTTCGAGAATATAAAAGACAAGAAATCAAGTTTGCTGTTTTAGTAAATGGTATTTCACGTACCGTCATCACCTTCATGCTGTATTGGTTTATTCTATTGCTTGGTTTCCACCTACTGCACCAGCTTCTTCTTGTTCATTTTGCCCCTTAAAAAAATTTCAACTTTACTATCTAGCAAATGTTTTTTTTTTATTACCTGCCATAAAAACGCAGACAAATATCATTCAAATTTAAAGATTTAATTATTTCATATGGCTTAGTGATTGAATATCCAGCAGTTTCTGGTCCCCTGGTATAGCAAAGTTCTAATATGCATAGTGACATCACATTTTGGGGCTTATTATCAACATGAATTAGGATAGGTTTTGCACATTTATCTCGGGGGAGGAAAAGCCGATAACACTGCTTAATCATATGACGAACCACAGCCTTTCGTCTGGTTATCAGTCTATGTAGAGTACGGGGTTAGTCAGTCAATATTTCCAATTGCATGAACTTGATTGTGGAGGAAGCCATAAATGACCAGCGGTTACGTGAAACACCCTACAGCGCCGAAGACTCCAGCAATCCTCTCACACTTAATTATCCCTCACATGATTCGAACCTGCAAACCCACAGACTAATCAGAGGTGTGTTGCTGAGTGTATTCATAACACTTAGCACAATGCTACACACTGTCTATTACATCGTGCAGGTCTGTAGGAGATGATTGAAAACATACATATGAATACTTTGAAAAATAGTTGCGGAAAGTTGAAAATAAATATTACTCAAATCTTACTATTTGCTGATTGTTATGATTTTCCGGTAGATGCAGATTCCCAATATGTGCTCCAGCAAAGTTGACAGGTGGAGGTCCTCCTCCCTCTACGAATATAAGAATAAAAAGATGTTTAATGTAGAAAGTATTTATTATAATGATTGCTTCTGGTCTTAGTATAATCAAACTGAATATGGTCTTATGGTGAGTAGGTTCTCAAGATAATGCACAGCTAATGTAAGAAACTTATGATCATAAGAATATTGAAAAAAAATTCGAAAATAAAACTTCAACTTTACATCCTACAAGGGGTTACCTTCTACTCAGCTTGAACAAGTGTTTCTCAACCTTTTTTATATCGCGGCCCACTTCGCTGGACGTGGACCACCTTTATTAATGTCTTTTTCAGAGACTAAAATAAGTCGAGGTGCCGAACACACAACACAAAGAACAGACGGAATTTTACTCAATGCAATACCTTAGCTCAGTCAATGGCTGAAAAATCCTTTTTAATTCTGTCGTGGGTCTCCTAAAACAAAACCTGAACAACGTGCTAACAAATTTTTGTGGAACCACTAGCTTAGGGAGCAGAGACATGAAAAGGAAATTATGAATCACTCCCAGTATCACTTACCTAAAGGGGCTAATGGAAAATCAAAGTCTTGCATTTCATGCAAAACGTCATTTTTCAAAACTCTGCAAATGATGAGTCTTTCAGGATATTCTTGCAAATTAGGAAGAAGATGAAATGTTAATTTATGTCTCTGGGATGTTAGAAATATTCTGTCGCAAATGAATTGTCCGTGGGGCATATTGAATTGTAAATCTTCTTGATCAGTCTGTAACTCGAGGCAAAGTCTGTCACCAGTTTTCAAAGCGAATGGATTGAACCAAATCGGAGCAAGACGTGCCCCTAGTTCTCTGTAATATGATCTGATATTGGTTTCAGCAGTCTCACTTTTCTCAAAGAATGTGAAATGAAACTTTTTTTTGTTATGTATATAGAGACAGTTGTCCACGATAACCTCTTGCTTACCAATTAGCCATTTTAACCAATTGATGGCGACAGTGAATAGACTAAACTTTCTGCATCGAAATTCTATGCTGTTATCCTCATTGATTCGATCAGGATTAATAATGTCCCAGTCAGTTTTACTTGAGAAATGTAATATGTCAATTTTGTCTTTTTCCAGCCCGACGCACCATGACTTGATTTGCACGATCACATCTCTGAGGAATTCGGAATCTGCGCTGATATCGAAATTTGGTGTGATACCAATGTATTCTTCGGGACATAGTGAATTGTCAATTACAACCGACATCCAGACCTTTGTTTGTTTGTTGAAAGTTTCCTCTGGGAACGTGACTTTGCATTCATTCAGTCTTATGGATCCGCCGGCGACTTCAACGTTTACGACTAAAAAAAAGAGATTTCTTGTATATTGCGACAAAAAATAAATTATAATGTTGCCGAAGTTATCTAAAGAACCCTTCCAATGTCATTAGGACTTCCATATTTATCCCAGGAAAAGGGAAGTAGACTTGACGTTTCAATCGTATGGCGAACCTCGGCCCTTGTTCGATTACCAGTCCATGTCGAGTATGGGAATAGTTAACCAGTAATTTGTTTCAGATGCAGGAAGCCCATCAGGGAAAGCGGTTCATTGGCTACAAAATGAGAGATTGCTGATTACTGCAATAAAACGTAAGAAGTAGCTCGAGCAGGAAATGGGTATTTAGACATAAATCAAAGCAGGCTCATCTCTAATTTCACTATTGATTGAACATTTTGCGCAAAGGAAGCAAAATATAGAAAGGGCTTGCTAACACTGGAAATGCAACAAAATATTTGTTACCAGAAGTTACTAGAGTAACTAGTTGTGTATCAATCTGGTAAAACAGGTATTCAAAAACGTTCAGGAATAGAAAAATAATTAGGTTTCATAAATCCAGATTTCATGTATGACCATAGCACGATATATTACCATGTATTGCAATTAAGGGAAGGGGGGAGAGGGGGAAGTTGGAGCCAGTGAAGGTTTCTGCATAATTATTTTACGTATCAGTTTGACATGGTACAGTCAAACGCAGTAACCAAATCTTGAATCCCCACAAACGGTAGAGTAAAAACACTGTGCCTTGGTCAACGGATATAAACCATTTTCGTTTTAGAAACATGCGAGGCCATTTGGAACCACTGATTTTATGCCAATGAGCTGTCTTCCCATAAAAATTACACAACATTGATATATATGGTAAATTGTATTTAATTGATTTTTGCTATTCGAAAGACTTGCTTAAAATTATTTTCTTGGGTTCCAAGTAAAAGTTTATATGGCTATTGTTCGGGTTTCGAATGCGTGAATTACTAGAGTCTCCCCAACACTGCTACCAAGGCCCACAGATGAACGATTAATAGGTGATAGGAACAACATTGTCGGACGCAAATTGCACCCCTAAGTTGTCAGAATGAAAATGCTTGATAATTTTATAATAATGATTGATAATGGAACGCCACCATGTAGATACACTCACTATTTATACGAACAACAAACAAGTTAAATTATAATGTTGCTACTTCTCCAAATGATTAATGGCCATAACTTACATTTGATAACATTCTTTGACTGTGTTTTTATGCCAGAGTTTCCCCATTCATCATTAGCCCAGACTTGGAAACGATATTTTTTACCAAGTGTAGGTGACTTCATTCTATACTGCGGAACCTCTGTGGTGTGAGTCTCTCCAAGTTTCACATCATCACAGAAGATTTCTATGTTGTATAGAACGTTTCTGTCAGTTACTTCATTCCAAGTCAAAAGAATGTCAGATCCACTTCTTTGAGATGAAACATTTTCAATTTGCGGCAAAGCTAGAAATAAAATAGTGAGTTAGTAAATATAGTAATCAGTAATTTATTTCTTCAACATGCTGAAAGTACAAACTATACATACACAAATTAAAGGAAATATAAAAAAGTCACATTTCAGGGTGAAAGGAGATGTCGAAAACCAATACTGGTTATCGAGCGACTCCACCCTTGGGGAAATCTAACAGAAACCCGATGAATATAATAAATCCAACTAAATATGTTATTTGATAAATAAAATCAAAAGCAATAGGTACGTCAAAGCAACACGGTACATACCAAACAATCACTGTTTTAACAAAAAAAAGTCGATTCCATGCACCACCTTCTACTTACCATGAAAATAAAAGTGCGAGACCAGACAGTCTCAAAGTGTTGTTTTGGCGATGTACCGTAAAAAGAGTAGGCTATAGTAAAGGGCATCAAACGTTTGATTGTGTGCATATATACCATCAAGTGTACAAGTAACAAAATAATGACACTTTTATGGCAGGAAGACCCCTGTAGTATTTACCCTAACATGATACTGTGTACTAACAAATATTTTGATGCTGGAGTCAAAGGAATTACGAGGACATGGATATTTATGAGGCCTAAATATGTATAACCTGCTATTGCAAAAATTCTGTTCTAGATGCTTCAATTACCCATAATTCATTAGTTTCATATTGCACAAGTTACACTCTGAAATCATAATATATTTCAAGTTAAAAAATTAAATTTGTTTACATTTATGCTCGTGCAAAACACCAAACTACTTTCGATTTTGTACTTCAGGCCAGTCCAAGCTTGCAAAGTTGGAGGGCTGTAATTTTAAGAATTGAAGGAAATACTGAGAGTTTACTTACGTTAAAAATATTAAAGAATGATGATTTACCGATCTAATTAGCTCATTGTTATGTTGCATGGGTGATGTTTTCTATTTCAAGGAAAATATGTAAAGCGTTTAGTTAGCCTTAAGCTCACAGAAGTACAGTGGTATTATCCAATTTTGTAACGTCCCTTCAAATTATAATCTTTTGAAACAAATATGAACACCAGTGACTGTGGTTTACAACTGTTGTGGGCAAGGAAATACGTTTCCTTCCAGTTTTCCTCTGTCACATTTCTTTTAACACTAATTTTATGATGAATTGTTATGTTTGACTATTTTTTAAAATGCAGTGTAAATAACCTAGCGCTATCGCCAAAGAACAATCAAGTAAATCAAAGTTGGGATTTGGGGACCTAGCCTAAAAAAACTGACTGCGCGGCACAAAGACCGCTCTGCGTTTCCCCGCTGCTATCACACGGCCCGCTAAAATATAGGCACAAAATGTTTCTCTAAATTAAGAGGCTGTTGCGAGCTTAAGGTGTGAAATTGGGATGAAAACCCCAAATCCACTTATCTAATCTGTCGGGCCCTGTCTGCCCAAGACAATTTATTTCTCTCGAAATTGTTCTGGGCGTCGCACGAAATGTGCCATACTAGGGTTTGGACCACCCTGTTATACTTAATTAAACGCAATCACACAAATATTACAAAAATCATACTGCTCATAATATTTAAGTTTATGGACATGTGGCAGACTTACCATATAGACTTAGTTCATCTTCTTGTTGAATGTCTTCTAATTCAGTTGTAGGGATTTTGCTTCTGAAAACAAAGTTTATGTACATAAGAAAACAAAGTAAATTTTCTTGACTGAATTTTATTTTATTGGCAAAGATTTTCATGTTTATCACTTAAAAATCACTCAAAATTAGGTATCAAGCTATCTTAGCTATAACTACATTTAGTGTAAGATTTCAAACTCTTCATAACGCAAAAAATGCCATAACATTAGTCAATTTAGTGACGTTAGTGATATAACAGTATCTCAAAAGATTTTTCTGATTAATTTCATGACGAAATATCATCGAATGCGATTTTTTGATTACACTCCAAATTCGACTCGGGCCACATATAATGAAGTGGCGGGCCACGTGTGGCCCGCGGACCCCAGTTTGGTAAACCCTGCTATAGACAATGAGTTTATTTCGTCATGCAAGAAATCAAAATAAATTATATTCAGGGACGAAGTAATATACAGGAAGTCACGAGAGGACAGAACTGGTCATAAGGAGTCTGAGACACCAAGATTCCAAACGAGTCAAAAATAAAAATTATTAGTATAAAAGAAACAATTGACACTAAGAGAAACTTTAGTCTTTCAAAAAATGTAACACAAAGTATGTATTGTAAATCCTAATAGGACTTATATATTCATCCTGAGGGGGGTTGAGGAAGACGATAAGGCGGGTCAATAATATGGGAAGCCACGGCCTTCTGTCCGGTTGCCAAACCATTATGGGTTTCAGATTAGTTAGCCAATATATATGATTTGAAAAATAAAAACTGCATAGAGAAAAACAATCGAGACACACCAGTCTTTTTGAAGACATGAAAATTATGAGCAAAATTGTTTTTAAGATTCAATTTTTGCAACTGCTTTAGGCTTATCCGGGCAAAATCTCAAAACAATAAGATTTTATAAAGATATTGTATTACAACCATGACGAATGTAAATTCAGGATACCACATTGGTCTGAACAAGGCTATGAACAAATCTATTGAGTTGAAGTGAAACTTGTTCCATAGATAAATTCAGTCAGACAAAGAACGAGTATTGATGGTAAGGATAATCACAATTAAGACTCAAATATGAAACAAATATTTCCAAGATCATTATTTTTTGATTATGTTAATGATTTATCTGACCTTGAACCTCCTTCTCCATCTGAAGTTCTTCTCCTCTTCTCACCAGTAGTTCTAGATGAAGTATCACCTTAAAAAAATTTGAATTACCACTTTGCGTACCACTTTGCGTAAGAAAAGCCATTTATTTATATGAAGGATAAAATAAAGTTTCATATTCTTCTTAATGTTGTTCAGATTTTTCAAATTTATAATAATTTATTACAGTTCTAAATGAAAATCATTACATTTTATATTCTGTGTTATGACACTAACAATTGTCTTCTGGTATACAATATTTTTCATAATTAGCAACTTCAATTAGCTATTTAAACATGAAGTCTTATACATAGAAATCACTGAAGTAATGACTTAACGGCGCTCCCGTGGTATGTGTACCAGGTTAGGGTGAGGCCATAATTTCATTCCAATTTTCCTTATATTAGTTCTATTAAGAGTTCGGGGACTAGCCAAGTGACTCCCATAATATTTGTAACTGAAATTATGGCCTAACCCTAACCTGGTACACATACTACGTTTCAGCGACCACCATCTTGGTTCGCATACTACATGAGTACCGACTTAACTATGCTGCAAATGCTGTTTATATGAATGTACGGCAAAATCAAAATTTCAGAAATGAGAATTCTTCAATATTAAAAAGGTAATCAAAATGGCAAAAAAGGAAATGGTGGTCAAAATAAATACTTTAACAGAGTTTCATTACTAATGTTAACAACCAATTATTTATTCTGAATTTATAATATCGGTAATATAATAATAATAGTTTGACTAGATTAAATAGTTTAATTTGTTTAAATAAATCATTCGAAGAATTATATTAGCTAACCTAAAATATGAATAGAGGCTTCAATCCACCTCACTCACAAAATTTATTATCGTTTTAATATCAATGCATTCTCTTATTTGTATGGCATGATATTCTCTTTTATGTAGATATTTTATTCGTACAAATTTCATTAAAAGCATAGTCTATCCTAAAGAACTCATGGCTCCGTTGCCACATGCTAAAGATCTTTATTATAGTCATAATCAATACAAGAAAACCGCTTGCAGGAGTAGGAAAATTTGCAGACTGTGTCAAACCAAGATGATTATGGTCTTTCCAGGTTTTGTAGCTTTTAACGTAAGATTGCAATCAGATAAATGCTTTGTTTTCAGTGAGTGTGGAAATAATGTAAAAAGTAAGTTACAGAAATAGTATTGTATTTACGTATTTATCCTGTCGGAGAGGAAAATCGATATGACAGCACAAGCATATGGCGTACCACAGCCCCACGTCCGCCTACCAATCAATTTTAGGTATGGCACCTAATTAGTTATTTGTTATCAAATGCATGGACTGATGATAGAAGAAGCTGTATCCAGCCAGTGGGTAATTGGACAACACTACGACAATGTTCCGTAATCCTATCAAATATAAATATCCCTGGCAAAGATTTAACTTGCAAACCCTCGGAGTGTAATCATAGGTGCGATGGCAAGCATATTCCTAACAATTGGAACCATGCGCCATACTGCCGCATGTTTGGATTCCATGGATTGTTGGAAAAATCCAGAATTGCTGGAACCCAATGTGATAATGGTGTGGCGCTAGTTTTTTGAAGTTATAGTCATTATATCATTGAATAATTACATAGTTCTAGCTAAGTTGTTATCAGGGCGGCATGCTGGACTTATTTAAATCAGACTCGAAACTGCCTGACCAGATGAAAGACTTCGATAGGCTGGATCAGGCCTGCGGACTGTGAATTGCCTAGTCCTCGTATAGAGGAAAGAAAGGTAGTTGCAATCTAGGCAACTTAGTCATACAGAACAATTGGTGTCAGTGTTTCCTTTAGTAGAATGAAGATTCTATTATTTCATGAAATCTTCAATGCCTTATATTACTAGCTCATAATGCTAAATTGATTAGTTTACAATGAGGGTGGCCTAGAGCAGTGATTCCCAAAGTGGGCGATATCGCCCCCCAGTGGGCGAAAACGATACAGAGGGGGGCAAAAAAGTCTAAGGGGGCGATAGGGGGGCGATTTCGCGAAAGCTGTTTTATGTTCGGCGCACTTAATTCTGTACTCTGTGTGCATTCGCAGGCTTGAAACATGTGGGCGATATTCACACGCGAAAGAATTTCTGGTCTCGTCTTTGCAGTAAGGTAAGGTACTTTGCGTATCCCAGTGGTCGGCAAAATACTGCCGAAGTAAAATAATCTGGCCCGGGACCATTCACTGAATGGACCTTTCCCCGACCTTTGACCGCGGAAAATGTTTTCCATACTTTACCATTTTAAAATTTTCGGTGCTTATTTTAAGAGTGGTTTCGCGAGCTGTGGCCTGTAAAATGGGGTATTTGATTCAAACTATCATTCTAATACACACCATTTAACAATCTGTTTTTTAAAAGTACCGATAAAGAATTTTAGCCTAGTCTATCATAGCTATTTCTACACTAATTTTTGATTGCTGTATTTAAACTGAAACTCATAGAAAGACAAAGTAATCATTGACTTATTTGATTTATATTCAAATTCCCGAAAAACAACTAAATACTAACCACTGCTTGATTTTTGTAAGAATGTATCTTCTTAAAGAAAATATATATTTATCAAAATTTCACAAATCGTGCGAAAATATTCACTTCGATGTTTGGAAGTACATATTTGTGCAAACCATTATTTTCGAAAATGCACATTACAAAGAACAAGCAAAGAAGTGGGTTTGGTGATGCCCATTTAGAAATTTTTTCAATCTTGGCATCGTAAAGCTATCCAGCGCGATGCAGCAACAAGACAGTGTCACATTAAATGTTATTGTAATATTTTTTTAATAAGACGACTGAGTTGAGTTCACGATTGTCGCAGTTTTCGCGTGTGTTCCGTTTTTAACTCTCAAAAAATATATGCTACCCGCAAAAGACTAGCAATCCTGAATTTTGTCCTGCGAGCGACATAAAATTTACCGACCCCTGGGCCGTAGCCGATAGTCAGTCACGGCTTCTTCCACATCCGAGTCCATGAATCCAAAAAAAAATGGCTGGGTGATTATGGACTGGAGGCCGCGATAGGATGAGAAATCGGGGATGGATTTTTTCGAAGTATTTTGGTGCACGTCATCAGGCTGTAAGAATGAATGAAATGTACGAAAATCATTATTATAAGTTTGGGAAAATTATTTTTGTTCTTATTATTTTAATGTGAAATGGGGTGAATTTAGGAAGTGAAATGCTATAAGGCAAGAGTACACGGCGGTTTTTGAGGAGGTAGGACCCTGGATTCTTTCATTTCCGACCTATTATATGGTGAAAAAGAGGTTTTCAGCCGTGCTACTATTGCTATTAGAACAATAAAATCACCTTTCCATCAGTAAATGGGATAATTTTAGATATAATAAAAACCTGGCTGAAGAACACCAAGCTCATCTATCTCATTAAAAAACACTATAAACTATGATTTGTCTTCTTATTTGGTCTGTAATAAATTCGTTTCTGACTTTATATTTTTTTGTAGTGCAGGGGGGCGATGAAGTTGTATAAACTACTTTAGGGGGGCGATGGTCAAAAAAGTTTGGGAACCACTGGCCTAGAGTGTTGGCCAAAATAAAATATCTTCTGATTAAAATAGAACACTTCAACCGTCCTGAACTTTCGAACCATGTTTTTTTTTAATGTTTCATATCCTGTTGAAGATCAGCACAAAACATTTATATCGCCTTATTTGCAGTAGTGGTTTATATTCAAATTGAAAGAAATTTAAGTCTGGAATAGTTTTGCAACTTGAACATTTGGGCAAATCTGTTGCAAATCCCAATCTAATCTACAATCTAATCTACAAAACATTTTCAAGTATAGTGTTCCGCTTACTGATATCAATTAGCTCTTAAGCTGACTGTTCAAAATGACCATGTCTTAATTATTTGCCACTTTATTGTTAGAATACAAACATGACCTGGGCGCGCCATTCATAATAATGCTAGAATGACCAACAGAGGAGAAATTTTGCTACTTGTCTAATTGGAGAGCTATATATGAAAACCCTCTCTTTGGGTGCCAGAAATAGGCATCGTCCTATTTGGCAGGTCGACTTACTAGCTGGAAAATATGGTAGCTGTTTTTGTTGTTTAAAGGGAATAAGCAAATCACAAAGCTAAAAACAAATATTTCAACTCAGAAACAGATGTGAGAGCGTGTGACACCATATTTGTAGCAACAAAACTGTTTGAAAACCTCTTGCTCATGACAAATAGACAACGCATGCAAAAGATTCCGATTTAAGATTTGGCCCATCAAGCCATTTAGTGTGGACAAGTCAACACTCAGATTGTTTCCCATCAAGCATGAAATCCTAATCCGACAGTTTATGTTGACAGTTCTGACAAAGCTGATCTTAACAAACTATGCAAGAACTCAAAGTTTCCAATGTCCCACTGAACTGTTATATAAATGGGATTCTTTGTTGTGGGAGTTTTTCAATTCTTTATGTTTATGGAATAACTAATTTTTTTGTCTGGCCTAGCTAGATGTCTGAAGTTGGTTATATGGCCCATCGGCAAAAAATGTTGCACACCCCCTGTATTATTCAACATCTCAATGGTTCAGCACTTCCTCATAATTATAAGCATTTAGCTCAGCCCAACGCCATCTGATTCTATTAATATGGCTGACTTACTATGCTGAGTTGGCTTTGCAAGTTCTTCCGTTACTTCTTTATCTGATTGTTCTGCTTCTTCTTCAGACAGTGGGAGTTCACTTCTGAAGATAAATTGGAGAATGCAAATGTATTAATTTTGATTCATTGGTTAAAATAACAGCCCCTATTACTCGATTTCAAAACCCTTCTCCCCTCACCCACAGCGTTAAAGATTGTGCACCAGGTAAGCTGGTGGGCATGGGCCTTAAATCAAAGATTTCTAACCTGTGATAGATAATAAGTTCAACACTTTAACCACTAGGCCAGAGGTTCCCACAACGCGAAAATTAACAGAATTGTGTTAAACATAGCTGAAATATGTTTTTTACATATTGTAATTATTATAAATGTTTTATTATTTCTCACTTTAAATGATGTGTATATGAAGATATATGCTTATCAACAAGCAAAGTTGAGCAATTTGTCAACTTGACATCAGATTTTAATGACTCATATGAATTTTGTTCAAGCACCTGTTTGAAATGGCCACAAGTGCAACCTCCTATCTCTGCAAAGCTGGGTTCTCAGCAGTGGTGTCAATCAAAACAAAATACCGGTTACGATTGGACATATAGAGAGAAATGCATGTACATTTTGAGTATAACATCTCGCTTTGAAAAGATGTGTTCAGAGCAACTGCCGCATACCTCTCATTAAATAAATAAGTTTGAATGTTGTTAATGGCATTCCCTTTTCTTCAGGCGCACATATTGACAAACTTTAAAAAGCATAAAATGCATAATAACGAGCACAAAATTCAGTTTTATCCAAAGGCAACAAGTTTCATGTACGTGTACCACGATTTTTTCCCTGATAATTTAGCGCCGTATGAACATAAAGTTTGGGAACCACTGCACTATGACATCACTATCCTTGACAATTGAAATATAGGTGAGCATTATATATCATACAAAGTACTGTTATATCTAACCTGGGGCTTCCTACTTCTTGCAAGGTTTCCACATTTTCTCCAGTATTTTCAAAACTGTCATATGGTGATCCTGAGAAAGAATATGTAACATCGTTTATCAGAAATTATGATAGAATTTCCTATTTTAACTGAAAAAAAGGTAAATCAATAATGCGGCTTATACAGTGAACCATGGCCTCTCATCCGGTTACCAATGCATGGTTGGGAATGGGATTAATTAGCCAGTTAATTGTTTCAGATGCATGGACTTGATGGTGAAGGAAGCTCAATCAACCAGTGGGCACATGAACCACTATTTGACGACATGAAATTCAGCAAACCTCTCGCACTTAATTATCCCCAGGATCCGAAACTGTGAACCGAGCAAGATAATCAGATTGGTATGCCAAGCATCCATCCATAATAATGCTCTGAAACCAAATGTAACAACTTGGAAACAATTTATATTTTTCCATGAAATTAATTTTAAATATCCTAGATTTATATTCAATCATATCACACTGAAAATTTTGTTTGGTATTTCCATATTCATAATAAACAATAAAAATACAAAATCTGTTTGAAGAATCACAATAGGGTATATAACAGACTGCAAGATGCTGTTGAAGGATATGCCAGATTCAGCAGCAATGAAAGTATATTTATTTAACATTAAATCCCCAAAAAAATGAAAAATACTTGATGACCATAACTAGAATACTTGATGACCATTACGTACTCATCATACCATAGCACCACTCAATTTAAAAAACATATTTATAACTTACCAAATTCAGCTTTTGAAGTTGTGATTGGAAGTTGTTTAGAAAAAACATTGGTTGTAGCATCTGCTGACTTGCTTTGACTTTTGAGAATGCATTCATCCAACTGAATTTCTAGTTCCTGTAATGAATAAAGTTTTTATACAAGATTAGCACAAAGGACGCAGAACAATATTTAAACAGACAATGGTATCTAATGATTCCAGTGCTAAAATTTGATGCATTTTTCCATAAAACCATACTATATGAATGTGCTGCTTATTTTATTAGGAATTCTTCCATTTATTGAAAAACTTTCAAAATTTGCATACTTTATCTTATCTTTGATAACTCACTAAACTGACAGTCTAGTGACTTGGTAGTTCATTAAAATAAGAATTATTGTGAAAAATTGGTAAATTCATTTCAAATTTAGACTTTTGCTTGGCGAACACAAATGAATCTTGATACAAAACCTTGATATTGTAAAATTTTTGTTATTGATTTCATTTGATAAAAAAATTAAAATTAATTATCTATGCAGTAGAGCAAGATGAATGATATATTTTGGGAACTAAAAAAATGTACTATGAAATTGTTCTTTTTATTAAAGCACAAATAAACATAATTAAAATATAGCAAATATTGAATATGTGCAACACAATCACATTGACTGCGATGACATTATATTTTAACGACTCCTTTAAAGAATCGAAACGACACCAATGGAAATAACATACCGGTACACTTCGATGAAACTTTAAAGTGTTCAGTTCAGCGTGAACAATTTAGACTTGCAGTTTATTTCAGTTTTTACGCAAATCGTTGATTTTATGTCTGTCCCATATTTTATATCTAGATTATCGCAGAAAGAATTTCAAACCTCAGATCCGATTTCATTCAATTGATTCTGCAATATTTCTTTATCTTCATCTGCTATTTTCCATCTCTGCAATGTTAACTCCTTTGTAACATTAGGAAGCAGATTTGCAACTGCAACAATATCTTCATGGTTTGCAGTTCGATCTTCAATCAGATTCAGACAATCAATCTGTTGAAATAAACAAATAAACATATACAAAGAACAATCAGATATGAATAAAATACATAACAGTCATATTCATCATAGTTTTGCCAAACCCATATTATTCATATTACACAGAAATGCATTGTAACATTAAATACAGCCTGGTGCTCGAAGTTGGGAGTTTTCATCAAGGGAGAAACAATAGTTATCAAAATTCAATGTTTTCGTTGTGTAGCATTTTTGTAGTGAAACCAATTGTATTTCACAAATCGCTAACATTTGTAATCATCAAACAAAATTGTAAAATAATTGTTAACTCAGTGCAACAGAGTCAAAATTGAAATTTCAAAAACAGACAAGCTCTTGTGACATTAACCCTTTCCATGCGATTTTTATTTTTTATAAAATAATCGTATTTGCTACGCCGACTTTATGCATTTGTACCCCCACAACTAGTCGATCGACTAACGAAAAAGTAATGATCCTCTGCTGCCCACTGACGGCTCGTTGAAAAGCTTATTTAAAGAGCTTGCAATTGGCAATTAAAAAAAAATATTTTTTTTAAAAGGGGTGGTCTGAGTCACAAATCGGATAGAAAAAAGGCATCAGTTTTCTTGGGTGTTGAAACTTCAAACCGTAATAAAAAATAGAAATATTCGCTAAATCCTTTACTGTTACCGCTTCTTGGTTGGCAAACAATAGCATAATATTGCTGTAGCAATTTCGCTATCTAACTCAAAATACTTTGGTAGATGGAAGGGATAATATGTCTTCTATTACCACCCAAAAAACACCGAAATTTGCATAAATTTAAAAAACACTCCCTCATTCCACCGCAAATAAAATTCCCACGGTAAACGAAAGCCAGATTTATCGTCGCTTATGTTAATCTCGAAGAAGACTTCTTATCAATAAACTGAAACCCGGAAAAACTAGACCAACAGTTTGCGACCGATTGCTAAATAAAACAGTGGAGTACATCAACGTACCCGCCGCAATCTAGCGAGTTTTGTCGTGGGTACGTATACGTGCCCACCGCACGGAAAGGGTTAAATACCTAGCCAGGTGCCAGAAGTCAAAGGTTGTTTTGGAAGGTAATTCATTGATTCTGTACTAAAGACTAAAAGTTAAAGTTTGTCACAAGGTTTGTTGTGAAAATGCATGCTTAATTCATGTCCCAAAGGCCTAATTGGCCTGTCTCATTAGAATTTACTAAAATACAAGGGGACATACAAACATTCATGATATCAGAATTAATCCTGCCATTGTAAATGTCAAAAGATTTATAGCGTTAATAGTGCTGCAATCAGTGTGACGTACATATACAGCTTAGAATAAAATAGAATGGGAATCGCATGTCAGTGAGGAGAACGTTTAAGTACGGTCTAGTAAATCCAGAGGCGCTAGTCAATGAAAAAATAGAGACTACAAGCACCATTAAGCGTGGTAACCATGACAACTGCTCACCCGGGGGGCACTGGCAGCTGATTAGATTAGGTACGGGTTTGAGTTTTCAAGGATGCATAAGATAGGATTTGCAAAGTGCAGGCGTGTATAAAATGTTAACTAATTAATTTACCCATTTGATAAGAAGAGATTATGAAACATGAACCTCGTACTGTCATTGTGCTTGAGTAAAAGATGAGCACCATAACTCTGTGTGAAATTATTAAGATTAATGATTCTAATCAGTGAATTGAATATTCAACGAAATGCGGGTAATAATAAAGACTATAATATGAAACAGTTATTCAGGGGTTCCGCAACAAGCAGTCAATGAAATGTTTAACAACAATTGGGAATAGTGTAGAGGTGTAACCATTCATGTTAAAGGTAGTTGTAATGCACAAAATATAACATTTAATAACAACTTAGCATAAAAGGACTAACTAACTGATTTGAGATCAAGGTTTATTGTACATCTATGGCCCGGAAATTATTGTTTTGAATGTCATACTGCACCCAATATTATATATGGGTGATATCCTCAGAACACTCCTATCTATCCCATGGAATATGTCCATGCAATGTACCAATTAGCAGAGAAATACACTATAAAACTACGGTAATTATAGAATAACGACTGACTATTCCAGGTACTGACGACTCAATAGTTATGAATCTGGTCAATTGTTTAGCTGAAAATGGCGAAAAAATGGAATACCAACACGACATTAACTGGGAGATGTGGCAACAGCAGATTGGAAAAAGAGGAGAGCATGAGTTTTCTATATTTTGCAATTCGGAAATTCGGTTTTCTATTCAGAAATTTGGGTGGCTCCGTCAGGTAACTATGTAATTATAATAACACATATAAAAATTTGTAATAGTTCATTGATAATTATAAAATTCATCGTTTTGCATCTTATAGGCCTACTGTTTTTTAATATTAAATTTGACGACAGTGATACATCATAAAATACTGACCTAACTCTGAATGGCCTTGGGGTTGTAGGTCAGAATAATTGCATTTAATGAAGTGGTAGCAATTGGCATTAATACACAACATAGTGAAATTCATATTCAAATTTGACAAACTTGGTAAAAATCCGCATTTAGAAAGTTGACCCACCCTTGTAACTTTGAATATATAGCCTGGTGCCAGAAGTTTTTATCAAGTGAGGATAAATAGATATTAAAATTCAATGTTTTAGTCAAGTGACAATTTTTTGATTAAACCGATTGTATTTCATATCTTGGTAGCATTTGGAATCAATAAACAAAATTGTAAAATTATTTTCAACTCAGAGCAGCAACATAGTCATATTACGGTAATATTTCAAAAACAGAAATGCTTTTGTTGTCCAACCTTCAATGTTGGAAATAAGTAGCTTTTTAGAATTGTTATCATTCATCATTTGATGTTTGAAATCTGTTACCTTCTGTCCCAAATTTCAATCTGAATTGCATTCAAATTTTCAGAAAAATGTGTTATATGACTCTTTTCAATGCCGTTCACTCCAAACCAGGTTATGTACAATTGTTTACTGATATCTGTTAGGAGGAAATACTATTTCCTTCTTCCTTTTTAACAGATATCAGTGAACAGTTGTACAGGGCCTAATTTGGAGTGAATGGTGTTGATAAGAGTCATATAGTACATTTTTCTCAAAAAATATATTTAATGATAAGTACTCAAGAAAAGAATACTTTGCAAATTTGGTTCTAAAATTTTCTTTCAATCAATTAAACTTGGAAATTCATCAGAAAAAATTTAATATATTTTAAGTACGATATAGGGCAATTTCGGGTATTTCACATAACCACAAAACAAGACTCAACAGAACCGAATTGATCAGAAGAATTGGTTATTATGTTTTTCAAACAAATTTTCGAATAAACATTTAGGCCTGGGAACTATTCTTAAAAAAAAAAATTTAAAATTATAGAGGTTTTTCATAAATTCCACCATGTAATCCAATTTTGGGTTATGAAAGTGTAAAACTATAACATATTAAAAAATTAAACTTAAAATCAAAATCAAATCTATAAATAAATCAAAATCAAAACTATAACATATTATAAAATCAAAATTTCCTCCAACCCTTGTTAATACGTTAATTATGTCATTATTATTGTGTTATACCTCTGTGTTTCCCAGGAATGATTTGAAAGCTTGTAGTTGATCTGATGACAGGTTGCAGTTGCCAAGTTCCAACAATTCAACACAGGATTGATTGGAAAGTATTTGTCCAACTGATGATAAACCCTCAACTCCCATGTTTCTGTTTCCATACAGCCACATCTTCTTGATCTATAAAGAGACAAGAATAATTTATAAACCATGAAATCCATAAATGGTTCTTTACTGAGTGAAAAATAAAAAATTATGAACATTCTCAAACTGAAAGTAGTTTACGATACAAAATATACCATTAATATTTCATAGAAAATACCGTTGAATTTAAAAACAAAATCTGAACTACAAAACTAGACATATCAGGATTAAAATCTGTAAATTCGGAATAGTTGAATCCCATGTTAACAACTGCATGAGGACGAATGATTGAGCAATTATGAAATCCTTAAAACTCATAAAACAGAACAAAAATATTGTTATGGTATTAAAACAGTCATACTTGCATGTATGAATTTCAAAAGTCATAAATGTTTTGACCTGCCTTTGCTCACTATGAGATAACAAAAATCCTGAAAAGTTTGGGATTTGCGAAATTTCTTGCAGTTTTTGCAAGGAAGTGCGCTTATAGTAAACAAAGAAAAATTTTAAGCTCATACTATCTATAGCTCAGAATACAAAATATTTGAAAATCAAGTTTTGTTTTTTCACTTTAATACAAAAATCACCATTGGGTGAAATTTCAAATTTCTAAAGTCAAAAAATGTTTTGACCTGCCTTTGCTCACTATGAGATAACAAAATTCCTAAAAAGTTTAGCATTTGCGAAAATTTCTCGCAGTTTTTGCAGGGAAGTGCACTTATAGTGAACAAAGAAAAATTGTAAGCTCATACTATAGCTTAAAATACAAAAAATTTGAAAATCAAGTTTTGTTTTTTCAATTTAATACAAAAATCACCATTGGGTGAAATAGCGATCGGGTCGTTGCTGCAAGCCATGTCAATTGAACAAAAACTCAGCTAATTCTGTGAAGTTTCATTGAAAATATTTCTAAAAACTTTTTAGTTCCTGATCAAGCATATTCATTGTGTACGGCGGTTTTCTATTTGGAAATTTGGGTGGCTCCGTCTGGTAACCATCTAATTATTTAACACATATAAAAATTTCTATAAATGGTTCTTTACTGGGTGAGAAATAAAAAAAAACAAGCCGGTAGGCACCCAGGATCTCTGCTGATAGTTGGGGCCCGCACTTAGCTACTTATTGCCATTCATAGAAACTTGAGGATCTTTAACGGTGGCCCGATTAACTAAGTAAGCAGGTAGGTTAAAAAGTCCAATCCATTTTGAGCGCTGCGCGTTTTGTAGACATACTTACGTGACTAATATGCGGTGATTAAAAATTGAAAAGAATCAGTTCATTAAAAACCCTAAGGCTTCTCCAGTTTATGGAGTATCGAGACCAAAGACGACTTATTGGAATTTCTAGGTTTTGATTCACAATATTCTAGTAATATTCTAGACCAGGGTGGTCCAAACCCAGGCCCGCGGGCCAGATGGTAATCAAAAATCGCATTTGGTGTTGTTTCATCATAGAATTAACCAGAAAAATTCTTTGGCATATTGTTATATCCCCAATGTCACTGAATTGAACAGTGTTCTTAGGCGACTAGCAAAGTTGAATGATGTGCTTGGCAGTCTAAATTGTTATCTGGATTTCTATCTTTTTGGTCATGAATATATGCTAACAATTTTGGTATCATAGAAAACTAAAAATCGAATTGGCTTGTTTGGCTATGTCTGATAACTAATATTAATGTCATGGCCTTACAATATACCGTAATTCATGCCGGATGTTTTTTGCAGCCTGCCTGAACAGTATTACAAAAATGCTGCCTATATGTCAGAACATTTAGTAATTACCCTCAAACTGACGAATTCAAACATATTTTTAACTGAATGTGGGGGGGGGGGGGTACCACAATGCTTGCTTGATATTTCGGCAAGTTTTGTCGGTGACAAAAGAATATAATTTAAAGCAGCATTTTAGAATCTTGTGAGCAATGAGCATTTTTCAAAGTTAAGATTTTGCTTTAAAAATCGTATAGCTGTTCAAAAGCACTTACATTTGCGGAAACACTTTTACCGTTATGAGGAGTTTGAAATCTTACACTAAACGTAGATATAGAAAGCCCTTTGCTGGTTTTAATAAGTTTTTTGGTGGTCCTTGCATGTTTTAGCTTGATAAATGACAAATACTGATCAACATGGCTAATCAATTTTATGGCCCCTGGGGCCGACAACCTTGGACCACCCTGTTCTAGACCTTACCATTGAATTTAAAAAAAAAATCAAACTACAAAAGTAGACATATCAGAATCGATATATATTGGGTGAGCCACTCAAACACTGAGGATTCTGACCCATGTTGTCAAATAGATCGAAAGCTTGAGCTTTATGAAATCCTTAATACTCACAAAGCAGAAAACCAACATTAAAATATTTCTATGATATTAACACGGCCTATTTCAAATTATTATTACAAGGAGCTAATGGGATGCTGCTTCAATAGAGTAAAGTATCATGGCCCCCTGTTTCATGCATGAGTGACCATGGATTTGTATCTGGCTCATATTCTGTTGACTGGGAATATTGAACTTGGAAAATGTATTTTCTCTCGTCATTTTCGATGTCTTCGATGTTCGATGTCTTCATTTCTCACCATTCTTTTGTAAATTTGTAATATAATTTTGGCGCTAGTGGGAACACATCAAATAGAAAGGCCTGCTGCCGTTTGTATGAAATAGGCAGAGCAGCCCAGGACAGGTATCTGGCAGATAGCAGTTACATCATCAAGACAACATGCTAAAAAATATCTAAGACTTCTACATTGTGAGACGAAGCCAATCTTTATCGCTTAAATTAGGGTTTAGAAATAGGATTTACATATTTATCCCGTGGGAGAGGAAAGCCAATAAGATTGCTTAATCATCATATGGCGAACCACGGCCCCCTCGTTCGGTTACCATTCCATGTCGGGTATGGGATTAGTTAGCGAGTTTTCAGACGCATGGACTTGATGATGGAGAAAGCCGTAACCAACCAGGGGGTGCATGGACCGCCCTATTATGGTGGTGAGGAGTCCAGTCATCCTCTCATACGTAATCAACCCTGCATGTGATTTGAAACTGCGAACGCATGCATGGTAATCAGAGATGCGGTGGCAAACATATTCCTAACTCTTAGCAGAATTTGCCACACTGCCGAGCCATGCGCCACACCGCTGATAGTTTTTCATATTACCGCTCAACAAGCCGTGACAGATTAAGTAAGTCGTGACAGAAATTTCTGTTCTTCAGTTGAACACCAAGGCTCGCCATAATTTTATATGCTTAGAACCAGATCATGTTCGTTTCATTGGACTACACATACAAATTTTTAGGGAAGTGGTTGCCAAAGGGGCATATCTGCTGTAAATTTACAGGATGTATATGCATACTGGCTATTTTGCAATTAATGTTAATTTTCTGCTGTTACATATATATTTTCAAACAACTTCATTGATTGTAGGAATCATGTTAATTTAAGATCGAGTAAAATTATATATCACTCAAGGGAAAAGCCAGTGGGGGAGATTACATGGGTAATAACCATCAATTTTTAATTTTTCACGATTCAAAATTTCTGCCTCCTACTTAGAACAAACAATGCCTCGTTTTACTTTCAGCAAATCACAGTATTGCGGTCAAAACTATTTTATTCTGTGCACTATCACCTCAAGGCAATTATCACCACAAGTTTTTATTTGTCTTTACAGCATCTTATGCTTTCATGGCGCTGATAAAAATGCTTATCTCCGTTATTATTGAGATATTTACCTTACTCATCATCAATCATATCTTGATTATTGATAAACAATTGCACAAGGTTCAGAATCAAGATTATTAAAAATGCATGGTTTAATTACGAAGAATTGCCAACTGTGGCGGCATTAAAAAAATGAACTTTATCCCTAAAAAACATCAAATTTATTCTTCGACTGATGAAAACCTCAGTACAATTGTCGAATCCGCGAAAAATACAAATGTGTAATTGTGGTTTGTAATCAAGAGAGAGGGCATACATGTTTCATTTTCTGGCTTGAAACATACATGGGACGAAGTTACCCATCCCCTAAAGATGATTACATTACATTTGGCTGCTCAAAAGGAGAGAAGTGTTATATGTTTATTCAAGGAATTTAAGGAATACAAATATTGGTGCATTGAAAATAAAAATGGATTTTATTGAAGTTAATTGTGACAAGTAATAGTTTTATATTTCATACACATTTAATCGATGCTACATGTGAGCTTGTCTCTGTGTATATAAACCATTATAATGTCTGATATCAGCGAGTCGCAAATGGCTTTCAAAATTAATTTTCACGATTTCTATCGCTTTTTTTTCTAAACGTTGGCACATAGAAACAATTTTTAGGATATGGGTTAATATTTGCGAATTATAATAAAATTAATTTGGGAAACACTTTTATAATTAAATGCGGGCATAAGAGAAATTATTTATATATATAAAATAAAATACGAAATGGATTAATATTTTGCGTCACATCAAAACATTGGGATATACATGCATATATCATTTGGTAATTGTCTATAATCATGTCATATATCGTGACTGACAATTTCCGTTAATTTTGTTCTTGCTATATCTCATGTACATTCGTGTTTGTGCCGTATTTCATATTAGAATTATATGGTAGCGTTATGTAGGGCAGAGGTTCTCAAACTTTTGGTGTTGCGGAGCCCTTGAAAGGTTGAATATTATTCGCGGAGCCCCAAAATAAATTTTAAAATTGTTACTTTCAGATTATTATTCCCGAGCAAGTTAAAAGTACTTTATTTATTCTAAATGCTGAACCTTTTTTAATAGGGTTAACACAAGTCATAAATAAATCTAAATTTCATACTAAAGCTGTAAATTTGACACTTGACGAACATATTAATAAATTAGGGATCGAATCTTTTCTTTTTTGACATTTTTGGAAGACTTAATTAAAAGGCCGTTAGTAACGTGCGCTATTTCATTTTGTTACAATCGCCGATTTTTTCCGTCAGCATGGCGTGTTTTAAACATCTTTACGCCGCTGTTTATTCTCCTTAAATCAAAAATTTCCCTCGGCATATACATGTATTGTTACACAATGACGACGGTAATTGCTTTTTTGTTCTCGTGGGGAATTATGAGTTCAATGTGAAAAACATGTTACCATATTATAGTCATCGGCGACGAAATGCTAAAAATAATAATCAATAAAAAGGTAAATCCACAACTCAAATTTCTTGATTGAAAAGCGGCATTCTAAAATATTTAAACTGAAACTTAAAATGGAAGATCACACTTTGGTTTCAGCAGACTCACCTCAGATTGGAAACGCTTCTATAGACATTGTGAATCACAAAATTTGGTGTTATGTTAGGTTTTCATCGTAGTAGCTGCGAAATCGAAACACAGTCAATTGTGCGCGCGATTTACCTTTTTTTTTCATTCTGAAACTACGGACGCAGCCGCACGCAATCAATGGTGCGCGCGATCCGCGATGTACCTTTTTTCATTCTGAAACTACCGACGGAGCTGAATGCAATAAAATAATTTTCAATTGTTCGTATTTTCCCCAGACATTGTGATTTTTTAAACAGCGATATCTTGCTTAAAAATAATCTCAAGTGCGAAAGAACAAATCAAGTTTGACAAATACCAAGATCGCAAAAATACGACACCAATTTATTTATAGTAATCTCGAATCAAACGTGAGTAACGATGAGCACAACTACATTATACCGACGAGACACGTCAAATGCTCCATCGGTCTTGGATTGAATATTTTACGCAACAGAAATCTCGTTATCCGTTTTTTTAATCGCGAAAAATGTTGCGCGGAAATTTCCGATTCCAATTTTGAACCATCTCGCTCTTAAGAATCCTGGCTGCGCTACTGCTCATAAATAATGTCATTTTTTAATTCCGGCCCTTTACCATATTTCGAGGCTATATTGTTGTCAGATGTTATCAAAGCTGTTATTGCTTCTTTGAACAGTTACAAAATTTTGAGTCAGTATTTTGAAAAGTAATTGAATAGCTCGCGGAGCCCCTGGGTTTCTCTCGCGGAGCCCTGGGGCTCCGTACGGAGCACTTTGAGAACCTATGATGTGGGGCATCGAAAATGCAAGATTAGAGAGATTGATGTTACCTCTGTCTCTCTACAGCAGGGGTCACCAACCTTTTCGAAGCCGAGATATACTTTCTGGGTACAGATTAAACCGAGGGCTACCGGTTCAATGTACACTTCTAAAAAAGTCAGTTTGCTCGATTAAGTTTCAATTATTGATAATTACTGGTATTTAGTCGAGTATAGACACTAAATAACTCTAGGATTCTTCAGGAAATCAAACGATTATCACAACGTTGCAATAAATTTTTATCAATGACACTTGCATTTTAAAACTGAGTGTTTTCAAATTGATTTTAAATTGATCACTAGTATATTATCCTAGGAAACCAAAACGCTCTTGGATTATTTGCAAACACTATGCACGAGCCTAAGATAAAACGGACTTAACAGTTGTGCTATCAAATTTTACAGAGTATTGTTCTGCGGCGCGTAACTTGACACTGTAACTCTGAGCGAGACTTGCAGATCATCAGAAAGCCGTGTTCCGTGTTTGTTCCGGGTGAAGTACATGTCAAAAAATGTTGATTAACAAAGATAGGTTGAACCAAACAATAGTTTCGAAAAATGGGATTGCCGTATGATTTAAATCGCAAGCTTTTTCTGCACATACTGCGCTGACATGTGGATAGTTAGGCGTGGTGGATTGCGTGATTTCACTCCGCTTTGCCGTCGCTAAAATCGTCCAGCAAAAAAACAATTCAGACACACGCAAACCTTTTTCACAGGGTTAAAAATAAATCCACCTCTCATTCATTGTGAAAATGGTTGATTCCCTATCGTTTTACTGCCATTTTTCCTTGGAATCAATAATTGTATTATTGCTACTCCACAAACCGATGGACAAGCAAAAACGGAGTGGCAGTTCTTACCACTTCATGGCAGCTCCTGCAACGAACGAACTGATGGCAGCTCTTGCCATGGTTTTTGACGCGGTTACAGCAGCACAATTTTCTGCCATTCTTATGTGGCAGCTAAAAAGTCGGTCGCCGTGGGTGTTGCTTGGCCATAGCGGGCTATGGTTTGGGAATACCTCCATGGTTTTGCGGCAGCTGTAGACGTCACAGAATACTTGACACTGTACTTGAAAAAGCGCAGGTTCGTGGAAGGTGATATATGTGTGATGTCATAATTGGAAGATTATAATATGACCCATCACATTACTGAGGTCAAATCAGGTTGATTGTAACAATAATTAATATAGTGCGATTCCCAGTTCCCATAGAAGTGTGATCTATACCAGGGGTCGGCAACCACCGGGCCGCGGCCCATTGCCGGTCCGCGGAAAGGTTACTGCCGATCCGCAGAGAGGTGACACAAAAGCGGACAAGGCCGTAATAAAACTTTTACAATCTATCCACAAACCCTACGACTGAAAAACAGCACCCAACAGTAAACCGAACAAGCACAACACCTGGAGTCCGCAAACTGCGGGCCAAAGGCGGCCCGCGAGCTAATTTGTTGCGGCTCTCGAACGACCGGAAATTTAATACATAAAACAAAAATTGATCCCAATTATATTATTATTATATTATTGTCTTTACACGGATTTATGTGGTGAAAAATGCTGCTGCACGGCGCTTGTTATGTAACAAGTAGCGTCAGTTGTATGTCGTTTGAGGTAATTTTGGGACAGGCTTTCAACACAGCAATAGAAGGGCAGCAAAGCAAATGCTCCATAATTTGAAGTTTAATTAATCGAAGGCGGAAATATTGCGGCCCACGCGCTACCGGAAATGTGTTTATTTGGAACATGAAGTTTGCCGACCACCGCACAACACTATTAAGCAGCATGGGTGACTTCATAAACAATTGCCATATCAGTATGTCGCAATAATACTGGGTCAATTGTTTTCTCTACGCCCGTATAAGAATGTCTCTCATCAGTCCGAATAAGATCTCCCCAATAAAATGATACAGTCATTGTTAACTTTCCCGAAATCCTATTACTGTACTGTGAGGCCTGGTTTTCAATATTTAGGGGCGTAGCCAGAAATTTTCAAAGGGGGTTCTGAATTTTTTTTTTTGCCAAGTTAGATTATAAACAGCTAGCGAGTCCGATCGAACGCTGGAATACGCGTGTTTTTATTAGTCTTGGGGTCTAAAAAGCATTTCAAGCTACGGAAAATTGCTATCTATGGTACAGAAAATAGATTTTTTTTTTTTTACATTTCAAAAGGAGGGGGGGGTCGACCCGCAAAACCATCCCCCTGGCTACGCCACTGTCAATATTGATAACTACAAAAACAAAATATCGAAGTAGGCTCGATGTAAGAAACCCGTTACGTGTGTCAATGTCGACCATATCTCGAATATCGAAACAATGGCCATCAAACAAATACAGATATCGCATTAAATAGCATCACCGTCGTTTTTGGTATATTGTCAACATAAATTTCCTGGTGCGTATAATTTATTGCATAGGCTTAGTTCGTTTGTATGAAGGTGGTCCGCCAAGAGTTTGGTCAAGGTTTACCGGTCCGTCACTTGAAAAAGGTTGCCGACCACTGATCTATACAATAGCAGAACAAAAATTTAAGCTTATTTCGGAACAGTCTTCGGGTGACTCATGTGGTATTCTCGGGCGACTTGGTGCCCGCAGGCAACGGGTTTGTGACCCCTGCTCTACAGCAATTTTTTTTTTGCGCAAACGAAATTTTTGTGGAAAAATTCACTTCACAAAAACAATGCGTGGAACAGTTAGCTGAATTATCAAACATTCAGCGAGTAAAAGACTGGATATTTTATGCAAAAGACCAAAACAAAATAGCTTGGCAAATCAGGTGGCCAATACCTCTCCACTTTCCCATAGCATTTGCCCTAATTGGCGTAATTGGACTGCTATAAATCTTGTTGAATAAAGCAACAAATCAAGTATGGACAGTGGTTTCACCTTTTCGATAGAGCGGAATTCGAATGAAAAATTCCAGTTGGTCAAGGAGCCCACATGTGCAATTGTTTCTATGCCCTTTATTGACTAAATTGTATAAACCATGAATATGTATTAAGCAAATCTAATACTGACAAAACAAAATGAACTACTCATGTAGTATTTGAACCGAGATGGTGGACACTGGAACGCAGAACGGGTAGCAGGTTAGTGTTAGGCCATAATTTCAGGTACAAATACTACGGCAGTCATTAGGCTAGTCCCCGCACTCGTAATAGAACTGAAATAAGTAAAATTGGAATAAATTTATGGCCTAACCCTAACCTGGTACACATGCTACGTTCTAGTGCACATACTACAGGAGCGCTAATATTCTGCTCTATGGTGTTTGGCACATACTGTATAGTCAGAAAGTATTCGTCAAATAAGAAATTTAACTATAATAATTACATTTGCGCCACAGACCGCAGATTTCAGGTTTAAAAAAACCAGGTCCATCACAACACTCCGTGTGACAATTCAGTAAATACTTTCAAACCAAAAAGATTCTGATATATAATTTAACATATAAAGTAATCAATATATGGTGACATTCTACTATATAGTAGTACCGGTGACTCCAAATATGAGCTGCTCGCCTAAATCCCTATTTATATTGAAACATGAAAACAAATTTTAAAGAATTTAATATCAGAAATTCTACCTTCACATTTGATCCTTTCAATCCAGATGCCAGAGTTTGAAGTGAGGCTGACTTGAGATCACAGCCATTGAAATCCATTGATAGTGATGTGCAGTAGGAAGCTACTGATCCAATGACATGAACATCACTGATGGAAAGAGGTTGACCCCACATGTCAATTTTGTCAAGAGATGATTTGACAATGTCACTCATTCCATCCTTGGCTTCGTTCAATGCAGTAAAAAGTTCCATAAAATCTGGGTCGACTGATATTTCTTCGAGTTGTAATTGCAGACTTTTCTTGAGAATATCTCGTTTTTCTTCAAGATTTCGAATTTCTGCGAAAACATAAAAAAATATCTATACTGATGATACTTGTGTCTGAATGATAAGTTACCATTCAGTAAGGATTGACTTGCAAATAACATTAGCACTTATCTCTTTTAAATTAGTTATTGGAAAATTAAATCTAGTCAACCATAGCCAATCAATGTATTGGGCACCTCATTGTACTAATGTGTCTGTTACATTGTTTAGACTAGTGTTTGTTATTGCACTTCAGATTTCCCCAAGCTTAAAACTTTAGTACAAATCCAGTGTAAAATGTGTAATAATAATGATTGATGCGTATTAATGATGCTCGGCTACTTTTTGCTTTGCAATAAAACACCCTAGTACAGACATGGGCAAAGTATGACCCGTTGGCCAAATCCGCCCCGTTGAGTAATTCAATATGGCCCGCATGATGGTGCCACAACCTAACTAGAACTAAATTTTGATGTCTTAGTTAAAATTAGCTCAAGAAATTTGTTGAGATTGCGATTAAAATTAGTCTTGGCACGAGGCTTATTGTTTTCCACTTTTGCTTTTGTTACACTGTAAATATTTTTCATAAAATGTAACTTTTTACATCACACTTACATGGCCCGCAAGTCTAAGTGGGCACAATTTTTGGCCCCTGGTCGGAAAAGTCTTGCCCATCCTTGCCCTAGTAGCATCTCAACCTTTGCCCCTATCCCCAAGAATTACAGCATTGATGAATTAATTTTTTATATGGACTTATTCATGGATTTGGCTCCGAACAATGCCCTGTAACAGTGTGCACAGATAAGCTAGGCATAGAGTTACTGTTTCTTAAAATTACAGGAACATTCCTAGGTCAGCATTGTCTACCAAATTTATTACACCCTAGGGCCTAGGTGAAGAGACAAGTATGCGATGTGAACCCGAGATGAGTAACCTACAATGCCAATACAGTTATTAGGTTGAACACTTTAACTGCTAGGCCATTGCACTGATTAATTGATAATACGAGAAACGCTTAACAAATTTTAGATTCGAATCGAGAAAAAAAAATGGCTCTAGCTTGAATTTGAATCAACAATAAACAACACATTACCTTTGAGTAAAATTCCGGCTGCTTCATAAACTGTCGGATTCAATAAAAATCCACAGATCATTTTTCTGACGAAAACAAAGTGACCGGTATGAAGATGTTTATCCACGAACTCCTTAAAAGATTTTAAATCCAGTCCAAGAATATAGAAAGATGTGAGCATTTCTTGTAAACTTTGATGTTGAAAGTAAAGAAGGTGGATTCCTTGAAAGAGTTTAGGATATGTTCCTCCAGGAGCCAGAATTGCTAGATCGGTTGCTTCTTCGGGTTTTAGATGAACTTGACGAAAATCATCTTCTGTAAATAGAACTCGTTGTTTTATTGTCCCAATGTATGATAGTTCTTTTAATTTGTCCAAAACTTCCATAGTAATCTCTTGGTGAGTGTGGGGTGATCGTAAGATACTTTGCATGACCACAATCATAATACCACTCATGGTGTTTGGTTTGAAGTCAGATTTGAATTTTAATGCTATCAGCGTGTAAACCAGCATCACAGGGGTAGTGCACAGTAACAAGAGTGGTGGAGCTTCGATTTTGAGAAATTCTATTATTTTCTCGGCTTCTTCATTTCCTTCATATCCAGAAATGATTTCTTTGATGGACTCCATTGTTAAACCAGCAAGTGCAATGACCTTGTCTGGTCGAACTTCTCCCCAATAATTTCTGATGGAATGTTCACGACTGGACGATATAATGCGACAGCCAGGAAATAATTTTTCAGAGAGAAAATTCCACATTATTACCTCAGGATATGCAGGCTCATCTAGACTGATGAGTTTATAAACTCCATCAACTGTATATTGAAGAGTATCCAAGGAGTCGAGCATAAACAAAACTTCCTCTGGGTGAGTTTTTGCAATGTCTATTGCTTGAACTCTTTCTTCTTTTGTGAGATTGCTGAAAATTAGTTCTTCTGCTGTTACTTTACTGTCGTTCATAAATTGTTTACATTCTACATATGGAACCATCTTGATATTCCCCTGAAAATATTTTCCCTGTATGACATCTCTTGAGGTTGCTTTCATGAGTGTGGTCTTTCCTGAACCAGGGGGCCCCACGAAACAGACATGACCATGTTTAAAGTTGTTAAACAATTCATCAAGTTGTGTCTCTTTTCTGATCCCTCTTTCTCTTTCTCGTTGTAAATACTTTTGTTGCTTAGGTGACTCTGGTACATAATCGTGTTCAGGAATTCTTCCACCTCTATAAAAATCAATTTCTTCCAATTGAGGAGTTACGTCCACATTTAGTTTTCTCTTGAAAACTCCATGAGGTTCAGCAAAGTCATAGAAGTCAGTGCACTTTTCAGTGTTATCATTGATTTTTGCTATTACTTTTTGATAAGACATCATATTTGCTTTACAATGTCATACACTTTAAACATCCAGCGTATTGACCATCTGGTAAAGCTTCATAAAAAAAGATCTATCTGATGTAATATTCAATAATACTTTTCGACAATAACTTCAAAGTTCTAGGATATAAACTTTAACTAAACCTGCTAGAAATCTAACAAGAAAACATTCGTCATCCAAGTGCGATGATGCCTAACATAGATGCCAATAAATCTGTTATATAATGTACACTTTTGTAAACAGTTGCAATTCATAGTATCTTTGTAACATTTACATAATTGTTCCTAAATTATTATTATTGTGTTTTCACGATTTCAAGTATTTCAAGTAACACATTCAATGATGTTTCATGCGACACCCATTCCACGCCTTCTGTTTTGAACAGAGCTCTCTATACCAGGGGTCCGTAAATAGTGGGCCTGCAATCATATTTGGGCCGCAAGACCTTCTAATCTGTGTCGCAAAACAATTTGTAATTTGCCATAAATATAAGTATCTGGAGTTGTCTGCGGCTTCAATGAATGTTCTTCTACCCTTCGTAAAAGTTACAGTGTATTCCGTTCATGTTGTTAATATTTTATAAAACGATTTTAGAGCCTTAATATTCACTCCTTCATTTTCAGTTGGAACTTTTTTAGTAGCAGATTTACCCTTTTAATTATACTTAACGTCTCTATGCCGATGCTCGCAAAATAACAAGTTTTTTTGAGATGGGAAGATTTCCAAAAATATAGTATACCGACATAATATCGAATACGGCCTAAATAACCGCGTTGAGCTGACCAAAACAATAGGCGACTTAAATAACATTTGCTCTGCAAAAATACCACACGCTATTATGGAATTCTTAGGTCTCCTGGAAATATTAAAAAAAAGCAGGATTTTAGGGCTGGCCCTCTCTCTGCGCCAATAACAACAGTAAGTGTCGACCAGTGCTCTGGCTTCTCTTTGGATTGTAGATTAAATTATCCGAATATCTCATATTTATTGAAATTTTCCAATTTGATAAAATTATTTGGTCACCCTTAGACACTTTTGTTCAGTATACTTTTTATTCACCATCTCACAAAACGTTTTAGATGCACGCCAATGAGATATATCAATAAACACCAATTTCCTTAATTAAGTATGATTTAAGAAAAACGTCAATTCCACTTCCAGTCATAGACCACTTATGAAAACGTAATCCGGCCGTCTATAGAAAAAAGGTTGTGCACCCCTGACTTACAAGTAGAGCAAAATGGTGTTGACAAAGACACATGAGTTTATTTCTCCCAGAAAATGCTGCAAAATCGCCTTTCAAAAAACATTTGGGACAGGACCTAGGCTACGTATATAACACTGCTTATACCCTATATAGGTAATTAAACAATTAATCTTTGTTTTCAATGCTATATATGAAAAATTATCAAACAATATAGCCCAAGTTTTTCATATCAAATTTTGTAAAGTTAAATTGGGTATCAGCTATACTAATGCAGCAAAGTAATTTTACATGGATGATTGAAAGTTTTGATTATTAAAATAAAGAATTGTAAAATGCCAAACTATTAAGATATGACCAATAATACATTTGAGATAAAGCAGTTGATTTCACTGTTATTTCATGTTGCATTAAATTCACTTTCCTTGAACTAGATTGACCAAACATGGGCTGCTGATGGATTGCACAATTAAAGTATGATTAACTTATTGACCAGAATCGGCCAAAGAAGATTTCAATTATTATACACCCAACCTCTTCGCATACAGCTTTATAGGACGGGCAAATATATCGGTATTTCAAGAAATACAGCATTTAAATCACCCGTCTGTCGTCATCTGTTTACTTAACACTTGAATATCTGGTACTAACTGGCATCTTATCAAAAAAACTAGTAAATCATTGACTAAGAGTAAACAAAGGGCGCAGTAATATTACAGAGGAATTTTGCAACAATTCAGAAGCGCAATAAACTGAACGAAATATCCAGCCAATACAAGGGAAACTTGCTTTAACATTTCTACTACAAAACTATAAATCAGACAGACCAGCAGGAATGAAAACATCAAAAAAGTGGCAGAACTTGAGTTTGATAATTATGTTTACATATTGCATAAGAAATACATTCACAGAAAAGATCGATCACTCATACAGATTTTCTCTTAACACATTAGAAAGCTTCCAATAGTGAAGCTTAAATAAAATTAATATCATCCCGCAAGGGGTCCAATTATTATCTTTGGAAGGGTACATGACAATCCGATATATTCTGTCACATGTTGTGCCAGCCCAGACCAATTAACTGCAATTCATTCTGGCAGGTAAATCCTTTGCATGTATGTGTGATAATTTATCATGCATGACTGGGGAGGTTGAAAAATCTAATTCATTGAATAATTCATCTAATTCATTTACCATCTTTGCCTGCAATCGAGATTGATTGGGCATACAATTTGATCAATCTCTATTGCACTTCAACTAATATCATGAGCATGTTTAAAAATGCAATGCAATATCGTTCTCTTGGAATAGGAGTAAGAGTTAGGTTTTTTAATATAGGCTAGTTCATCACTTGGATATGCATATCAATAGCAATTATCAATGTAGTTTACACTGCATCAAGCCTAATCGGACATCAAAGTTTGGTGATTAGGCACATTCAACAATTAAACTATGGATATTTGCCTAAGAATTACCGTAAATTTTAATATATTATTCACATCATTTACAGTAAGTTTTACAATAAATTTTATGACATCAATATACGGTGTAACCTATCGACATATGCTCAACAGTAAATAAATAAAATATATTTATATGAAATGAAGTAAATCAAATCGAATTGGTTTCCAGAATTCCGATTCCAAGTGAGAAATAAGAACCTTTTCATTCGTTTATTAGAGTGAAAATTACCAATTAACCGATAGAATTCTGATTCTAAATACATTGAGGAAACCTCTAAAATCTTTGCTTTGAACAATGCTCCTGACAAGCAGACACTTAAAAGTATTGAGATATTTTCAGTTTGCTCAATAGTTCACAAACCTCTAGGTCAGGGTGGTCCAAGGTCGTCTGCCTCGCGGGCCACACTATAATTTTTGTATTGTTTGCAGGCCACAATAGTGCTAAGAATAGGTAAACAGTGCCATACAAAACAAACACTTTTATTGTCCAAACACATTGGTCATTATTTGTCATTTATCAAGCTAAACATGCAAAAAATACCAAAAAACTCATTTAAACGTGCAAAAGTTTTACTATATCTACATTCGGTGTAAGACTTCAAAACCTTCACAACAGAGGAAGTGCCATACGAAGAAAATGCCGTTTTTGTTATCATATTAAGCAAGCATTGTGATATTTTCCCTCCCGTATCTTGTCAAAAACATGTTCGAATTGGTCAGCTTTTATTTCAAACTCAGGTTTGCAAAATAACTCACAAATAACTGCAGGTTGATTGATTACCGATTTTTACCAAATTTGAGATACAGGAGGGTAATTACTATATTTTCTGACATATAGGCAGCATTTTTTGTATGACGGTTGAGGCTGGTTGCAAAAAAAAACACTCGGCAGGAATTATATTGGTCGACCATTACATTAATATTTAGTTATCAGGCATAGTCAACCTAGGCTAATAGATTCCTCATTAGATTTTTAGATTTTGTTAGCATATATTCTCGACCGAAAATATAGAAACCAGGTAACAATTTAGACTAGCCAACCACTTTATTCAATTTCGCTAGTTGCCTCAGCTAGCCATAACACCAGTCAATTCGATGACATTAGTAATGTAACAATAAGTCAGAAGATTTTTCTGGTTATTTTTATGACGAAACAACACCAAATTCAATTTTTTGTTTACCCTTGCGTGAATGCGACGCGGGCCACAAAAAAGGAAGCGGCGAGCCACATGTGGCCCGCGGGCCTGGGTTTAGACCACCCTGCTCTAGGTTCACAAAATTTTTGTACCTTTAGGAGACAAAGATGGTTTGAGTTACACATTTAATTTTCAGTCATCGTTGCGAGTTGTTTAAAATAATACAAATACATGTGGATGTATAAAAAAGTTGGTCATTTTTATCACAATTGCAACATCTACTGGTGGCCTGATGCACTGGTACAACTCTAATTGCCTAAATTTTTTATAAATTCACATGTAATTGTATGAAATTATTTTTATATAACTTCCAAAAATTGTATAAAATCTGCGGCCAATACTGTAGCGTCTAATATACATATTGGCCATACATAATATTAAATAACAAATTGTGTTAAGTCTGATTGACAACGACACACCCGGTTTCAACTTATTTCTGTGAAATGACTAATGGATGTGAGAAATCAACTCATCAAACATGGCCAATTTGTTAAAGCACAGTAAACCATAAGTAATTTGTACCTAGTGAACAGACGAAAGTGACCCACATGCTGGGTCATACCTGGTTTCAATGTAGGTATTCCAATTCTCTTAGCATTGATAAAACAGACTAGATAATTGACATATTGGCGGCATACTACGTTTGATTGAAGATAATGCATTATTGTCGAATATATCAAAAACAAACGCGAACCGTTTCATTAGAACTAATTTTCATTCAATCGTTTATTTAGGCTCTGCAACCTCGTCACATTAGTGACAAGTGATTTACTGTCTAGTGAATGGTTAAGCGTCAGTTATAACCCATAACATTTTCTTGTGTTATTTTCTTACAAAACAATAGTATAATCATTATGATAGTTAAAATAATAATAATTACGGAGAATTTCACATGGTATTTTCGGAATTTGTAAATTCAATGCAAAATACAATGAATGGGTTGGTTTGCATAAGTTAATTCACCTAAGATTGACTTATCCATGTGACTGAAAACTGATGACATCAGTAGGTTCTTTCCAACTTTCAACCAAATGAAAAAATAATTATGAGAGAGAAATGGAAAAAAGCTCTCTCATTTCACAGTGCCACCCCGACACACCCCGTCTACATACAGCTTTTATAAGACTATCGAATATACATTAATATCACCTGTCTGTCATCAACTGTTTACATAGCACTCCAATTTCCAGTAGTAACTGTCATCTCAGCAGAAAAACTATTTAATCATTGACTAAGGTTGAAGATAGGACACAGAAATATTACAGAGAAATTTCGCAATATTCTGGAAGACAAAAACATTGGAAAAATGGACAAAACTTCGGAATTAGGTTTAGGAAACATACAGACATTATTCACAAAAAAATTAAAGCTACAAATAGTTAATTAAATGAATAGTATTCTACCACAAGAGATCCAGGGCCAGCATTACCCTTTGGAATGTGCATAACAATACAATCGATTATGTCTCATGACCAACTAGTCGCAAAATATAAGGCCTGGGAAGTCCTTTCAAGTATGTGATATTTGGTCATGCGTGACTGGGAGAGTTAAAAAAATTGAACTCATTGAAGAAAATATCAAATGGTACAATAGTGCTTTCGAATTTTCAGAAACCCATTCTAAATCCTTCGATCAAAAAATATCAATGAACCGTGACTATGAAAATGAACTTTCCTACAGAATATTTACTAGAAATTGAACACAAGCTACCTTTATACTGACTTACTTTATGCTTCATTCATAAAAATCTTTAATCTTGTGGCTAAAATCTTTGAGGGGTAAAACTCTACCCACACTAAAAATTCTAAACAAAATTACCTGCCTTTTCATGTGGCCTTCAATTTGTATGTCACCAAACCCTGACTCCAGAAAAATTCCTCCATATTGGTCACCATATTATATTTTGAAAGCTTATATTTTGAGAATGATTATGAAAGTTGGCAAATCGTTCGAAACCATCATCTGGATCAAAATATTTGAAAACCTGCCATTCAAAAGTATTGATAGTTTAACCTAGTCCCTACCATAACTGATATCCTATTAAATATTTTACATATTGTATTTATCGTAAATGTTTTATTTTATTTTGAATTCTGTATTTATGAATCAATAAATTCACTTTATCTTTTTATGTCCACTACTTTTGTTGGCTTTATTGGTATGCAACAATAGAGGAAGACACTTCTTGCTAAAATTGAATTTGAAGTGCGCAGTGATTTTTTTCTTAATAATTTAGCGTCCCACAAAGAACAAAGTTTGAGAACGGCTGGTCTAGTCAATTGTCGCTTTTACCAAACAACATTTTGAATATTGCAACTAAGCTTGGATAAAATGATAAATAGATGACCATTGGGTTATTTGATTTATACCTGGATTTTTGAACCACTGAAACTGGCAAATATCTTATAAAACCAATAAAACATGACAATTGTACAACCATGTACAAGCAAGCAGCCACTTATATCTTCAAAAAGCTCCTAACAAACTTACTTTACCTTTTAAAGTTATTCAAGAAATAAAGCGCGGAATTTCATATATCTCGGTCGTTACGTTTGGAGTATGGACTGTTAGTGAGCTAAAACATGTTGAGTTATCAGTTATTCACATACAACAAGGGTTCACAATCAGCGGCCGTCAAAGGTGAAATGTGTGGCCGTGCTGGTGTGTATGTTTTACTCCAAAATACCATATGTTAGTGTTGTATTAACGGAAAATAAACTAGACTCGGAGATTATAAAAAGTAGCAGTTGTAAACATTGCTCCATATCACTAAGGAGGAAAAAGGTCTGTTACATTTCATACATTTTCATATTATTACAAATGCCAGAAGCGCAGCCAGCCAGAATCGTGGGCATAAATATTTGATTCAACTTCGGTAATTATGATATAGATACCAATCTAGCATTATGGGTTATGGCCTAATTTTGGAGATTTGCAATGTCTAAAATAGCACTTTTTCATATGGCGCGAATCCTAAAGCAAAAGTTACGGTGTATTTCGTTCATGTTGTTAATATTTTATAAAACAATTTTGGAGCCTTAATATTCACTCCTTCATTTTCAGTTGGAACTTTTTTAGTAGCTGATTTACCCTTTTAATTATACTTAACGTCTCTATGCCGATGCTCGCAAAATAACAAGTTTTTTTGAGATGGGAAGATTTCCAAAAATATAGTTTACCGACATAATATCGATGACGGCCTTAATAATCGCATTGAGCTGACCAAAACAATCGACGACTTAAATAACATTTGCTCTGCGAAAATACCACACGCTATTATGGACTTCTTAGGTCTCCCGGAAATATTAAAAAAAAAGCAGGATTTTAGGGCTGGCCCTCTCGCTGCACCAATAACAACAGTAAGTGTCGACCAGTGCTCTGGTTTCTCTTTAGATTGTAGATGAAATTATCCGAATATCTCATATTTATTGAAATCTTCCGATTTGATAAAATTATTTGGTCCCTCTTAGACACTTTTGTTCAGTATACTTTTTATTCACCATCTCACAAAACGTTTTAGATGCACGCCAATGAGATATATCAATAAACACCAATTTCCTTAATTGAGTATGATTTATGAAAAACGTCAATTCCACTTCCAGTCATAGACCACTTATGAAAACGTAATCTGGCCGTCTATAGAAAAAAGGTTGTGCACCCCTGACTTACAAGTAGAGCAAAATGGTGTTGACAAAGACACATGAGTTTATGTCTAACAGTAAATGCTGCAAAATCGCTTTTCGAAAAACATTTGGGACAGGACCCAGGCTACGTATATAACACAACGTATACCTTATATAGGTAATTATACAATCAATCTTTGTTTTCAATGCAATATATGAAAAACTATCCAACAATATAGCCCCAGTTTTTCATATCAAATTTTGGAAAGTTAAATTGGGTATCAGCTATAATAATGCAGCAATGTTATTTTACCTGAATGATTGAAAGTTTTGATTATTAAAATAATAAATTGTGAAATGCCAAACTATTCAGATATGAGCAATAATACATTTGTGATAAAGCAGTTAATTTCACTGTTATTTCATGTTGCATTAAATTCACTTTCCTTGAACTAGATTGATCAAACATGGGCTGCTAATGGATTGCACAATTAAGGTATGATTAACCTATTGACCAGAATCGGCCAAAGAAGATTTCAATTATTATATACCCACCCTCTTCGCTTAGGGCTTTATAGGACGGGCAAATATATTGCTATTTCAAGAAATACAGCATATTAATCACCTGTCTGTCGTCATCTGTTTACTTAGCACTTCAATATCCGGTACAAACTGGCATCTAATCAGAAAAACTAATCAATCATTGACTGAGAGTAAACAAAGGGCGCAGTAATATTACAGAGGAATTTCGCAACAATTCAGAAGCGCAATAAACTGAACAAAATATCCAGCCAATACAAGGGAAACTTGCTTTCCCATTTCCATTACAAAACTAAAAATCAGACAGACTAGCAGAAATGAAAACATCAAAAAACTGGGGAAAACTCAAGTATGATGATTATGTTTAAATATTGCATAATAAATACATTGACAGAAAAGTTGACAGAATCAAACACCAATACAGATTTTCATTTAACACATAAGAAAGCTTTCAACAGTAAAGTTTAAATAAAATTAATATCATCCCGCAATGGGTTCAATTATTATCTGTGGAAGGGTACATGACAAAGGCAATCCAATATATTCTGTCATATGTTGTGCCAGCCCAGACCATTTCACTGCAATTAATTCTGTCAGGAAAATCCCTTGTATGTAAGTGTGATAATTAATCATGCATGACTGGGAAGGTTGAAAAATCTAATCATTGAATCATTCATTTACTATCATTGCCTCCATCAAGATTGATTGGGATTTGATTGGGACAACATCCAATTCTTTTAACATTGATAACACAGATTAGATAATTGACATATTGATGGTATACTACGTTTGATTGTAGATAATGCATTATTGTCGGACATATCAAAAATAAACGCGAACCGTTTCATTAGAACTAATTTTTATCCAATCGTTTATTTAGGCTCTGCAACCTCGTCACATTAGTGACGAGTGATTTACTGTCTAGTGAATGGTTAAGCGTCAGTCATAACCCATAACGTTTTCTTGTGTTATTTTTTTACAAAACAATAGTACAATCATTATGATAGATAGTTACTGAGAATTTCACATTGTATTTTCGGAATTTTCAAATTCAATGCAAAATACAATGAATGGGTTGGTTTGCAAAGTTAATTCACCTAGGATTGACTTATTCACATGACTGAAAACTGATGACATCAGTAGGTTCTCTCAGACCTTCAATCAAAGGGAAAAATAAATATGAGAGAAGAAATGAAAAAAAGCTCTCTCGTTTCACAGTGGCACTCAACAGACACAATTCAAAAACTGGCGTGGCATGGACACACCCCGTTTACATACAGCTTTTATAGGACTATCGAATATACATCTATAATCACCTGTCTGTCATCAACTGTTTACATACCACTCCAATTTCTGGTAGTAACTGTCATCTCATCAGAAAAACTTATTAATCACTGACTAAGGTTAAAGATAGGACACAGAAATATTACAGAGAAATTTGGCAATATTCTGGAAGACAAAAACATTGGAAAAATGGACAAAACTTCGGAATTAGGTTTAAGAAACATACAGACATTATTCACAAAAAAATTAAAGCTACAAATAGTTAATTAAATGAATAGTATTCTACCACAAGAGATCCAGGGCCAGCATTACCCTTTGGAATGTGCATAACAATACAATCGATTATGTCTCATGACTAACTAGTCGCAAAATATAGTGCCTGGAAAGTCCTTTCAAGAATGTGATATTTGGCCATGTGTGACTGGGAGAGTGAAAAAAATTGAACTCATTGAAGAAAATATCAGAAGGTACAATAGTGCCTACAATATGCTTATTATGTGGGCCTTCAATGTTTATGTCACTAAACCCTGACTCCAGAAAAATTCCTTCCTATTGGTCATCATATTAAATTTTGAAAGCTTATATTTTGAGAATAATTACGAGAGTTGGCAAATCTTTCAAAACCATCATCTGGGTCAAAATATTTGAAAACCTGAAAAATTTGATTTCAAGCCCTGGATTCTCCCAATAAACGTTTGAGTCATACATATTGATTATACAAATTGTATGTTCATTCAAGCCTGATGCAGACTTAATCAAATTGGTTGATACTATTAATAAATTTATAGCTCAACCTTAATCTTGCCTTCATTTGTGAAATTAATTATAATAAGTAAAATTATTTACATTTTACTCTTCCAAAATAGGACATCAATCGAAAATACATAATCAAAAATTCATCCCAAGGTTACTAAAAAATTTCCTGGGATTGACAAAATTGGAATACTACTTCTAAATACCACAAACATTTACCACAAAATGCCACCACTGAGTAGTGACAGTCAGGGCTGCGGTAGAGTGCGTATCCCTAATGCTTAGCCCGATGCACACAATGCCAAGATTTACAGCTTCGTTCTGAAAACAGCTTTTCCCAGGCAATTACTGATAAGTGGAAATATTACCTTACGAATGGATCATACACAAGTTAAACAATTAAAAGCATTTCAGCACAAAGATTTTGAGCTTTGCAGTAATCTGTTATTTCATGCCACGAAATTTTTGATCTGTTTACTGCAATTCTATTTCCCCTGGGATAAACCAGGGCTGTGCAACAGTTAAACAAATAAAAGCATTTCAGCACAAAGATTTTGAGCTTTGCAGTAATCTGTTATTTCATGCCACTAAATTTTTGATCTGTTTACTGCAATTCTATTTCCCCTGGGATAAACCAGGGCTGTGCAACAGGCAGTCCGTGGGCCACAACCTGGCCAGCAAAGCCATCAAATGTGGCCTTTGTAAACACTCAGATTTTTTCCCAATCAAGCATAAAATCCTAATCCGATAGTCTATGTTTAAAAATGCACTCACATGGATAAAAAACATAATGTTTTATGCTCTTGTCGCTTTTAAACTAACCATGGGACAACTAATGAGATAAACAGAGGATGGTGGGACACTAAACCTCACTTCCAGCAAACAAAACAACATTAATGCTGAAAACTAATGTTGGGGCAGTAGCAGAAAAATACAGATAAATAAATTTCAAATGAATGAATTCGGAAACATTAGGCCATCTGTAAAAAACCACCAATAATATTTGACTTTACATTCAAAGTAAATTACTAATGGCAGTATGCAACGTTCAAAATTTTGAACTTTAGCCTGCTCATTTCAGTCATTAGCCTACTGGGAGTTAACATTGTGCCTGGGTTAAACTTGCCACCAATTATAATCATGCAATTCTCTTAAATAAGTTGCTAAAAGAAATTCTATAACTTATGTTGCAGGGTGCTATATCCAACATGGATGCCTAGAGATCGCTTAATCAAGAATTTGATTTATATACCGGTAATATACAGTTACCGTAGATGTTCCCAACTGAAATTTTTTAATTGATGGTTATCGAGAAGCCTCACCTATGAGCGGGTTAGTCTAACAATAAACCATATTGAAAAAGAAGTCAAACCTAAAATACTAACAGCAGCCGGACTTTGAGAAACATTTGAGCGACCCGATATCCCAGTGAATCTATAGTTTACGTAAGGAGACTACTCTAGACATGACATCCGAGGTAACCATAGCAGCCGCGGATCATTGAATAAACAACCAAGGGTACCGGTAATTATTTCATGGCTGCGCTATGGACTATTGTTTTTTTTTGGCGCAGTACTGAATTCCAGTAAACATCAACGGACAATTTTACTTACGGTAATTCAGAAGCTAAGTGATGTTTCAAATATACACTCATGAATCTCTACTGAGGCTGGGTGCTGGAGGTAATTATATACATGAAAAGAAGTTGTTAAACTCACAGTAATATGGATCTAGTACGACAGCACATGTGACATAAGAAGCAGTAATATTATGAAAATAGGATGATGAAAACGAGTACGATACCGGTACCAGTTCCATATTATAAAAACAAGGCTAAAATATATAAACATGACTATGTTAACAAGCCCAATTCCAGATGAAAGTAACCTATTTTTAAACATGTACTTGCCCTAATGTCCATGTGACACGCACAACATGGACACTCATTTGATCCATGTGGAGTCAAGTCAAAATAGGCTGGAGAAGATGACTTGTCACATGCTAATCTGTACCAGTAGCTGGTAAGGTTTCCTACTTCCCATTGTATTTCATTGTATGAAAGCAAAGATTAAGACTACTGCTTCAATTTGAGAAAATAAAAATCCTAAGGCTCAAAAGCCTCAATTGAATAAAAAGTGAAAAAAAGTGTTAATATAGCCTACTCTAATGACAGGAAGATGCAAAATGAAATATAAAATATCTTCTGAATTCAAGAATTAAAACAAAAATATAGAGCACACACAAAAAATATTCAGTCACAATTTCCTATACCCGCATGTCCTAATCAGAAACAAATATTGAATTGGTTGATCTTTTCGGAAAAAATCCAAAAAAGTAAACTTTATATATAAGTGTTATTAGGAAAATTAGCATGGTGTTCGATACAATATTTAAAATTCAATTTAAAAGCAAAGATTTCCAAGTTAAACTGTTGAATGTTACTGTATGTTTGTACGAGTTGTATTTCCAATCAATCTTGATTCAAAATTTGACCATAATTTTATTCTAATTTTCCTTATTTCAGTTCTATTACGAGTTCGTGGACCATCCAAGTGACTCCCGTACCAGAAATTATAGCCTAACCCTAACTTGGTACACATACTACGTACTGGTGTCTGCCACAGTGGTTCACATACTTTGAGAGTACTAATTTTTTTAATAAAAAAAAACAACTGTATCCTAATCATGTTCATATTATAAATAACCGATACATACATATATATGTTCATTAACATATTATTAAAGAAAAAATATGACACACCGGGAAGATTTTTTTGTAAAATTCGATTGGAGTCAGAAAATATTGAATTCAATTTCAGTAAGACTTCGCTATATATTTTCTAAGTTTTTAGTAAAACATAAAATGAAATGTATATATTCAAGTTAAAATTAACACAAGGATTATCAGTGCATGCTCGATAGTAAGTTATATGAATAGACTGACTGAATCTGATTTATGACCAAAATTTAGATTCCAATAGAAAATAAAAGTTTTTTGTTTATTGGAGTTAATACACTTTACTTTTGAATACACTTTACTCTGAACAATGCTTCTGACAAGTATCGAGCTAATAGTTTTAGTCCCTCAACTGAACGCAACAAACATTAGAACTGCATGATTTTAAAATCTTGTGCCTGCTTTACTCCTTGCCAAAGCTCAAAACAGTCTCTTATAGCAGTAGTCGCCAAACTTTTTAAGACGCGGCCCCATTTCAAAAATTATGGCGTATGATAAGCACTCATGACCCCAAGGTATATGAATACAACAGTCAAGAAAAAAATATTTATTAAAATTATTCAAACCACTAAAAACTAATCACAGTGAAATCTCATTCTCGTGCACTTGCAACATAGCGTTTCCAAATTTGACTTGCCATATTTTCCAACGCCTAAATAGACGCCCCACAACTTCCCATAATTTCAGAGAATGTATGTTTCACGCATATTTTGTTCGCCACTGTTCATTGTGATGTCACACTTGTGTCTGTTACAATCGAGTAGGTTACCTTTAGTGCGGCCCAAAAAATGTTTTTCTAATTTCTTGCGACCCAAATGTTTGGTAAGCATGTAATTGATTATCGATTTTAAGACTATTATTGACACTAGCAATTTTCTTGCACAAAATTATCTGACAATTAGCACATAAAATCTTGTTATCTGTCTTATTTAGCAATTACACACAGCTACTGCTAACTTTGCATTGCTACAAAACAATACAATTGATCTCGTAGTAGGATAATAACAAATAACATTTCGAACAACTATGCAATAAATGTTACCCCGACTTTTGATCCCCTGATATTCTTTCTGTATACTCTACCTGTGCAAAATTATTGGTACTTATTTCAAGAGTGGTTTTACCAGTCGGCGCCTATAAACCAGTTTATATGTTTCAGACTATCATTTTAAATCAAAACATTCAACAATCTTCCAACTCAATGTACTGGTAGAATAGTTAGTCTAGTCTGTCACAGCTATTTTTAGACTAATTTTTGATTACTGCAATTAAAATGAGACTCATACGAAGACAAAATGATCATTGAGTTATTTGATTTGGACTTATATTTACCAAAACACGACTAAAAACTTACAAATAGCATGCGAAAACAAGATAATAATCACCAAGAAAATCTGTCTGAGTGACGCAAAAGTGTTTGAGTGTATGCTAAAACGTTTATTGTTACATCAAATTTTGCACTTATGCTGATTGGCCAATGTTATGGCAGTAAATAAAGATGTCGATGCTCAGGAAAACATCCATAATTTTATTCAGATGTTCATAAAGTTGTGATAGATAAATATGCTACACAGACACAATTCTTATATTTACGGAAAATTGCAATTGTTTTGCGACCCAGAGTGGACGGTTTTGGGTCACAACCCTGTATTTGCAGATCCCTGTATAAAGGATATCACTATAATTCAGAATATCCAAATTTGCTATGTAGTGCTAGTCAGCTCGGTGTAGAATGCACGCAATAGAATAATAAAAAATAAAACAAGTTTACAATGCCGGACACTGGGTGACCCCTAAAATATTTAGAGCAACCCAACTTGGGGTCGCGACCCACACTTTGGTGACCACTGTCCTATAGCTTTTCTTACCAATAACGAGAACATCTATTAAATGTTTGTTTCCTGCCATTAACTTTGAAATAGGCTCTGTATAAGCTTCCACTGATATACAATATTTGGAGTCTGAAATCTTTCCTATTCAAAAGTGTGAATGGTTTAAACACGACATTTTAACCTGCAATGCCAACATAGGTAAGGCTTATGTAGAGCTTTTTAGCCACATGGCCCAAAAGAGTTTTATAAGAAGTCAAATATAAAATAAAATTTTTACTGAGGCCTGGGAAATTTCTATTTTTAATCTGAATCATTTGATTTATTTTCTTATCTGTGCTTATATCAGGTTGGGATAATAAGATAAACAGAGGAAAAAACAGGAAAGAAAGCATATAAGAAAATTAATGGCAAGGCCTAATTTTTGCTAATTGATGCGACTCATCATGCTAAGCGTTAGAAATACTCTCGCCACCGCACCACTGATTTTACCTTGCGTGGGTTGGCAGGTTTGAATCCTGGGATAGATAATTATGTACAAAATGATTGTTGGACTCCTCCCCACCGTAGCCACGTAACCACTGGTCAGTTGCAACTCCCTTCACTATCAAGTACAGGCATCCGAAATCAAATAACTGGCTAACTAATCCTATACCCGACATTGACAGGTAACCGGTGGTTTTCCATATGATTAAGTGGTGTTATTAACTTTCCTCATCCTCAGGATATGTAAATTCTCTCCTCTCCTATCCTATCCTTTTTACAATAAAATAAGTTGTTGTATATCAATAGCCTCAAAAAAATAGTAAATTTAAGCTATATCTCCAACGTTAAGAATTCCAAAGTTTTGCCTGTTTTTTCAATACTTCAATGCTTTCATGATGTGTAAAATTATTTAGGCCGGAAGTTACAATTAAGTCACCATGGATACCGAAATGAATACTGCTCATTGTTACCGCTTAGTGGCTGCTATTTGAGTTCCCACAAAATATCAAATTAGATGAAAGAAAGGGTGATTACAATCGGTTTGATAATCTACAAAATCAATGCATGAAATTATTTGATGTAAAGTCGTAGTTGAGTTGAAATTAAATGTCTTGATCTTCAGATGTCAATCATTCAAAGACCACGTTGATGAATTTTGTTGTTCTATACTGTCACCTAGTGTGAACTGTTCTAATATTCGCCCAAGTCAGTCATGATTATTAGGACAAGAGAGCAATGCTCAAATATATAGACACGTTAACCATAACTTTGACGCTACCGGTACCCTCAAAAAATTTCCCGAGTTTTGCGTAGCAAGGATTTACAGAATCAAACCGGACAGCCAGTGTTTCCATGGATGAAATAATACAGCGAAATTTTAGATGCTATTATTAGATTTCATACGAAATTTAGAAATAAATAAAAGTAATAGGTCTTCAACCACTATAAATTTCAAAGCAATTGGTCCAGTATTCGAAAAGAAAAGCGATTTTTTAATGATGACGAATAACAAGAACAACAACATAATATTAAAACGATCGTTATGTCCACTAACGTGCCAAATAAGTAGCTGAGATTTCACGTACAGTAAGAAACGTGTTTCATCAAATAACTCTCTTGGAAGAAAAGAGTCATATGTCAGAATGGATTCGAAAGCTCTTCTGATAAACAAAAAGTTACCATTGCTATAAGAAGACATGTTAGGTCGGCATTGGTGATCAGAGACAGGAGTGTAGCCAGGAATTGTCGAAGGGGGATTCTGAACTTTGTAATTGCCAAATTAGACCATAACAGCTAGCAGAACCGGTTCAGGGTCTGAAAAGCGTTCTAAGCTATGAAAAATTTCTATGTGTGACAGAGGCATAGCCAGCATATTTTGCGCCCGGGGCAAACTATAAAATTGGCGCCCCGACCTCCACGTTTGAAAACAAATTATATATGTAAAATCAAATTTATATGTATTTATATATTTTATTATTTATTCAAAAAAATATTTATATATATATATTGTAACAAATTTGCAATTTGTCACTTTAAATCATCGAATATTACCCCAATTAATCTTAAAAACTTGACTTTCGACTTGGCACCTGTAAATTTCCACGAGCATAAAAAGATTCATACTCACGGGACAATGAAATCATCGCTATTTTTAAACTTAAACTAGGTAATTTCATAAACTTTACAATATATATTCGACCTAAATAATAGTGCCGATGAAATAAGAAATTATCGTGCGCATCCAAAATTCCTCCTATCAAAAACGAGACAAATTAGAATTTGATTGGTCGAGGAATTATAACTTCTTCCCGAAAAAGTAATAAATAAAGATAGACAAATTATCCACTAAATTGAGAAACCCCCAATTCCATTTAAATAGACTGATCAGGACAAAGAAAATAGAGTGTTGGGAGAAAGGTTAGCTGTTCTAGTTAATTCTGCTGTTATCCCATGGACAATGCTATTTGAGGTACAATTTATATTTTATGATTGAAGTCGTGTTTTATAATTTCTTGTTATTAACGATCGTAATTTGTTTTAACCCTTTTTTCCGCTGTATACAATCGACTTTTTGTACCATTTTATAATATGTAATGACCAGTTAACCAAACGTACAAGGAACACGCCCAATATCTCTTTAAAAAGCTTATTTTCGCGTCTTCCTACTAAAACGCGCCCAAATGACGTGTTTATGTGCGCGAAATTGTTTCCCGGTCGTTCAAATGACTTATTGGACACGTAGTGGACATAACGATCGTTTCAATATTATGTTGTTGTTCTTGTTCTTGTTCTTGTTCTTTGACACGTTTTTAAAAAGTCGCTTTTCTCTTTGATTACTGGACTAATTGCTTTGAAATTTTCAGTGGTTGAAGATGAAATTTTTCTCCAGAAGGCTATTACTTTTATTTATTTCAAATATTTCTGTTAGCTCTGTAAGATTTGTTTTTGTTTGCTATGACGTCACTAAACGTTCTGCGGATATCGGACGCCATTTTGTGTCCAACGGACCATCTTGCAATTTCAATTCACGCTGTCACAAGACGGGAGTTCTGGTACCGTAACACAGCGCGGTGACACTGAACTAACTCGTAGCTGTCAAAAGCTTGAAAATCCATACAAATATGAGAAATAAAAAGATGAAACTTGGCAGGTGGGTAGAGTTGTGTTTCTTTTAACCATATTTGAAAGTTCCGCGTTCCTACATTTGAAGGAGGGGGAATAGGGGGTGTGCATTTCCGATACGTCGATAATATCTTTGTCAACCAATTTACGGCCACCGTGTTTTCGTCTGTTTGATTGCTGTGATGTGGTGCTTTGTTTATAATTTAACGAGTTTTGTTCGAAATAACCGTGTTCTTGAAATATAAGACGGTCAGAAATGCAATTAGAAGCCCAATGTTTTCACGCTGTCACAAGACCAACAATTGTCAACCAATTTGCGACCACCGTGTTTTGTCTGTTTGATTGTTGTATGGCTGCGTATGCGATAGTCTCGACGCAGCATAAACGATGATCAAGGCTTGAAATCCGTGGTCGCACACTGGTCGTTCGGTCGCAAATACGTCTTTCGAGTGCCGTAATTTGGGGATTTGTATAGCTTCAACCCTTTGTCGTAGAAAGTTAATACGAGGTTTAGCGTGTAGAATAAATGCCGCCAATGCACCCACGGTGAAAAAATTAACGGGTTAGATATATTGGTTTTTGTTTTATAGCGGTTTGAATGAAATTGTCCGCAAACTGGCTACACCACCCTAGGCCTGGTGAGTTGTCCGTGTAGTCGAATTGTCCATCAGCCCTAAACGGCTATGACAGTCACTGTACCAAAAATTGTACCCCGATTCGGGTCGTGTTAAGTTGACGCATGTTATTTAGTAACGTTTTTATCTGAAATGTTTGACTGTGGTTCGGTACCTGATCCGATAATACGGTACATAATTGACTCATATCACGAGATATTTCAACTGATGTTTCAATTGTCACAGGACCTAAAATATCTATGACAGTCCCTGTACCGTCACGGTACCCCGATACAGGTACTGGTAAGTCACCGCCGGTATGTTAGTCGTTGGTCACCGCATATGATTTTTGGGGAATTGTTCTGCGTGTCCATATATTTGAGCATTGCTCTCTTGTTTTTGAAGTAATGACAAATACTTTCGTGTATCTCTAAGCTTTGAAATACCTACACAAATAAAATTCACTTAGTAGTAAAATAAAAAATTTACAAAAAAAAAAAATGTTGACAGATCAAGCACGGATCATAGTTGGATGCTCAAAATGATTTAGTTAGTGCGGGATACTTCACAAAACATGAACATAAACGTAAAATAGTCCGAAAATAACTATTATGACCAAGAATGGTAATACGAATATATATTCGTCATACGGAACAAAAGAGTTCCGGAGCAATAAAATTATACTAAAGGATGGATATTGAGTTGATCTGTTATATAAAATTAACAGGAGCTCCCAATTGAGCACGTATACCTTCTGATTAATATAATTGTTTTATATCGAAGTCTAGATAGTAGGAGCACAATATATATCAAAGTAGTTAACTAGTCAACATCAACTAACGAAGAAGATAGCCAACAGCAATTTTGGTTACAATATGTGTATTCAAATTTTAATGGAACATTTTATTTAAAGAAGACGCAAAGCTATACAAAATAAAGCATATGTCCATAATGTCCCACTCAGTTACTGTCTAAGATGATTTACATCGGGAGTCTCAAACTCGCGGCCCGCGGGCCAATTGCGGCTTGCGGGATGATAGTTTGTGGCACCCGCCTTGGCATTAAAGTTTAATGTTAGTGCGGCCCGCACGACACTTAGCTCATTTAGCACGATTAATGCTTTTAATAATCTGAGAATCACGAAGGTTTGGCCCAACTGACCGTTTAAAATTGCGTCACCGTCGGCCTAAATTGGACTAACTAAGTTAGGGTAGTGGCATTCGAAACATCAGCGCAACAGTTATTACAAGATGGAAATTTATAATTTCGCACATCTCTAAACGTGTCATTAGAAGTGAAGTTTCAGTAAACAGAAAGGTTTGTGATGAGCACAGACAATTTCAAAAAACTGGGAAATGCAATATTTCTTTGTTGAGCATAGGAGCATACAGACGTGTTTTATCTGCACAGTTAAAGTTGCAGTGCACAATGAATACAATTTAAACGAGTTGCTAAGCTTTTATTATGAAAAACCTGATGCGGCCCGGACTCATCCAGACTCTGCCCCAGCGGCCCCCAAGTGAATTGAGTTTGAGACCTCTTTACATAGTCTACAATAACTTTTTTATTTTATTTCACTGTCGCAAACTGGTTAACACGTCATCCAAATCTGTTTTTTTCCAATGTTTCTCTTTCAACACTTAGAAGTGCAAGATCATTGAGACGATCTTGTCCCACTGATGCACGCGAATACGACAAAATAAGTTTCAATTTGCTGAAAGACCGTTCACAGCTTGCAATTGAAACTGGTATTGTTCATAAAATTTGTAGAGAAATTCGCAGATTGGGTAAAACGTCGTCTCAAAAAGACACAATAAAACCAAGAATAGCCAAAGGAGTTTCTGGCTGACCTTCAGTTCTGTTACTGAGCAACATTCTGCAATCTTCAATTTCGGTGAAAAGTTCGTGGCCATTGATGTCCGTGTCGTAGAAATTTGCAAAATATGTGCAATCTCGTCGAATTGTCGAAAACGGCATTGGGGTCTCCTAGCACAGTATAATAAATTTTATGTAACTCTGCCGCAAAGTACGGTACTCTGAAAACCACGAAATACAACCACGTATTACCCAAAACATGTATTAACATCATTCAACCAAATTCCGTTGCCATTTGTCTTCAGCACAGAACTAATATCAACTTACATCGGAGTGCGCAGGCAAGAACTTAACGATACAGAACCATGTAATTAACCGCGTGTATTTTGTTACCTAACGTTACCAAATCAATTTTTGCTTTGTTTCCCGGCCAGATTTATTGGCCATGTAATTACGATGGAAATCTGACAGTGCGCGAGCTATGTGACTGATGACGTCGGCAGTCGACGTAAGTTTTCTGACCAAGTGTACAGTTTGCCATGTACTAAGGCTAGATGTCTGCCGCCAGTGCTTGTGACTGTTTTTTTACCCTTGTTGTGAAATTTTTGCTAGCCCCATTTTGGCGCCCCTGTACCTTGGCGCCCGGGGACATATGTACCCCATTGACCCCTGAATTCAAACTCAATATTTCAAACTTGCAATGTCAACATTGTCAAGCCCGACCGACACTCCGAGTATCAGGGCATTACAATTTTTTTTTATCATATTTTATTGTTCAAAATGTCTTCACCCCTTCCATTTCAAAGAAAAAACACAATCCTGCAAAATATTGTTCATATTTGTCCAACTTACTTTCAAAAATTTTAAAACACACAAAAACAGCTAAAAGTTTATAGAGAGAACGGCGGGTTTGAATTCAGCAGTATAAAAGTCTATATCTAAATGCATTTAAATTACAGAATTCTACCCTGCTTGTCAGGATGTGATTATTCTGCCCAGTCATGCTTCAGTGACCATAAGCGGGAGAGCTTTTTGAGATCGAATAGTTTAATCCAGGGGTGGGCAACCTTTAAAACAAGAGGGCCAGATACAAATAACTTGGTGAAACCGCGGGAAGCACCTTTTTAACATAAGCTTTTAGTAGTTGCAGGCAAAACAATATTGGTTATTGATCTTATGACATGTGTAGTTTGCTTCACACAAGTCGTTAGGGCATTGTAACGTCATAAGCGTATATAATAAATTGGACTGAGGTATATGCTTTGCAATGCAAAGGGATTGGAATTACTGGCACAAACCAGATTGAACTAATAAAAACTCGTTTTACAAGCCGTACACCTTTCGAAATTGTCACTTCTCTGCAGACCACATAATTTTTCCTTGTGGGCCGCAGGTTGCACATCCCTGTGTTAGGTCGTCCCTAGAGTTTGGCATGCTTTTATTAACAATATTGGAGTCCGGCAGAGTTTAGTTTGAATTGCTCTTATTGATATTGAAAAGCTGTATTCAAAGACTAGAGCAGCGGTTCCCAACTGGGGATATTTAAAACTATAAATACCACTGGAATGATAAACAGGGGGCCAATGAGTCCTTAAAGCCTCAGGAAGGGAGCCGTTGATGGTTGGGAACCACCGGACTAAAAACTAGAGACTACTAGAGTAGAGTCCGGAGTCGAAAATTCAATATCTAAGCGCTCCGGAAATATTTGCTCAAAGATGGCGCACAACCTGAACTCTAACCTGGTACCTATACATCTTAGCGCACATACTTCGGGAGCACCCTAATCTATGGCATTATTTTCACTATCCATTGGAATATTCAGAGTAAAAAATACTTTCGGACATCAAGAATTAAAAATCAGCCAAGAACGCTGTGATTTACATCCAGTACAGAAAAAAGCTGGCATTACACACTTAATTAATTTGGGCTTGGGTGCTCCCGAAGTATTCGTACCAAGATGGCGCACAACCTGAACATAGTATGTGTACCAGGTTAAGGTTGTTCAGGTTGTGCGTCATCTTGGTGTGATTACTTCCGGAGCGCCTGGGCTTGTATATAAATAGCAAAACTTGAACACATTTTGATAATGTAAATCTTACGTTCCCAAAAAAACATGATAATAAACAAAATACACCACCCTGCGAAAAAAAATACACTCGAATAAATACTTGAATAATCACACATAACTCATACAAAAATATTGTTTCACCAAAAATTCAACACAAAATCAGAGTTGTAGAGATGGGACACAGAGTCTTAGTTTTTTGTGTTCAAAATTTGGAATTCTCTCATTAATTATAGTTTCGGACTTCTAATGGTGATAATCATAATTTCGACAAAAACTCAAAAATCAAGCCAAAGAAGTTTTCTTTACAGACAATTGAAGCGTGTATAAACAGAAGCGTAGCCTGGCATTTTCAAAAGTGAAGGTCTTGATATTTGTTATTGCCAAGTTGGACCATAATTACTAGGTCTGTCCGGTGGTCGTATAAGTCTTCAAGAGTCCCATAAAGTGTTTTCATGCTACAAAAAATTGCTTTTTTTACATTTCAAAAGGAAGCCGAAGCAATGGGTATTAAAGAAATCAAAACGCATTTCATTCTTCGAAAAATTGCTATGTTTAAATCAGTAATATGCCTTTTTTACATTTGAAAAAGGAAGGAGCAACCCTCAAAACCCCCTTCTGGCTATGCCCCTGTATATAGGCTACAGTTCTCATTATCAAATTTGGTTTCCAAAGTTCAGTCCTGGAATCATAATTAAACTTCAAAAAAGATTCAATTCCTAACAGTCTATCAAAGAAGATCATAAATATAATAAAAATAAAGGGAAGACCACATTTAAATGAGTAGATTGTCATAAGGAATTGTGTCGGTGTCTTTTATAATAATTATATGAGAAACCCCATCTACGAGCCATTCCTAACCCTATAGGATATGCCATAACCCAGAATATAATCATATAATGTCAAATCTAAAATGCTTCATAAATACAGGGTGTCCATAAAATCCGTTTACAATTTCAATTTTGTTAAGAAGTCAGTTCTCAATATTATCTTAACCAGGTTTGTTGTTTTTTAATCAGCAATTGTTAAAGTATTTTTACCTTCATTGAATACGTCTGTAATAATTGAATTAAGATTTTTTTTTATTCTATTTTACATCTATGCTGTATTCTTGTTAATGTAAATAGGAATATAACACAAATTTATTATTATTATTTTTTTTTTTGGGGGGGGGGGGGGGTTATTATCAAAAATATTTGTGACTATATGGTGTTCCCGGAAAGCAAATACAAAGTGGTGATTATGTTGAATATACAGAAAATGAAAAAGCGAGGAGCACAACATAGGAGTTCATCTTGGAAAAAGAGGGGAGGGGGAGAAAAAAAACGGGACCCCAACAGATAGCACCCACTAGAGCGGTTTTCCTTCCTGGCTGGGACATTGAAATGGTGGGGGGACAGGGGGTGTGAGAAAAAATGTCATAATCTCTCTGGGTCCTGTGTTGTGACCTCACCACAGGCAAATGCGCCCGAATTCTTAAAAAAACTTGAAAAACATGTCTGGATATATATGCTGTATACAGCTCTCACCTGAGTGAGACGAAGAAAAAGAAAGGAAAGAAAGAAAAAGGAAAGAAAGAAAGAAAAGGGGGGGGGGAGAGGAGGCAGGGTAAGGGATCAGAAAAAAGTTCAGAGCCACTGCCGGTTTGTTCAAAATTGACTAAATATAAATGCAAGTATGCTGAATCGTGATTTATATAAAATTTTACTCAAATTCAAAATTATCTGAAAAATTCCCCCATCCCTCAGAAATTTTTTTTTTCGGTTTCCAAATCTGTTTTACACTAAGATAAAAACACAATCAGTGAATATTACAGAAAAAATAGAACACGCTTTTTTACACAAAAGTATAAGTAAAATCAAAATAAAATCCCCTACTTTTTTACCCCCAGCACGCTCCCCCCTTTTTAATAAAAACACAATGCTTAAAACCTAATAATAATAATTCCCTATTTTTTTGTGTTTTTCTTAAACTATTTTTTCTTTGCATATTCGCAGATGTCCTTCACATCCATCATTGCTTTTTCGATGTTATCAGCAAATCGAGATGAGTTCTGATAAGATAAATAGATAAGTAGATAATAACATGAAAATATAAATACATTCAAAAGAGTGTAATCAGAGAGTAACCTAGATAAAAAAAAAACAATTAAAATAAGATGATGAAAAAAAATGAATAGGGTAGTCTAATAAGACAAGCCCGCCCGATGCTGCCACAACCAAACTAAAACCAAATTTTGATGTTTAAGTTTAAAATAATTCAAGGAATTTTTTGAGCTTGCGATTAAACGTAGTTTTGGCACGAGGCTTATTGTTTTCCACCTTTGCGTTTGCAACACTGTAAATATTGTTCATAAAATGTAACTTTTTAGTCACACTTACATGGCCCACCGGCTA